>NW_006921630.1:9343728-9350683 GCF_000298275.1 Orycteropus afer afer
AATGTCTCTCTTCCCAGGATGTCCCTGGATATCCTGGAAGCAGGCCACACCCCTAGAGAAACTCCCCTTGGGCAGATTGGCCACTCAGAACACAGTCATCTGATCCCATCATGGGAACAACCACACAGAACTGGGGTCCAGCCAAGTTGACACACAGCTCCAACTATCACAGTGATTATATGTTGGAGTGACTTGCCCACAATTTTCATTTTCTTTGTATGTTATCTATACAGGCAAGGTAGTGTGCTGTACTCCTCTATTCACTAGTTGACAGCACTTATACACTCACCACCTGTCTTCTTTCCTGTTGTCAGTCTCTCATATGTCCTTGCCGACCCTGGCAAACAAAGCCTGTTCTTAGGTCCCTGAAATCCAAATGAGAATGCTATTACTTTAAAATCCAAAATATTTGCCACTTGTAAACATTCAAAATGGCTGTGCCTTTAGTCACTTTAAATATCCAAAATGGCCACTGCTTGTAAACATTCAAAATAGTTTCACCCTCGGTCACTTTAGATATCCAAAATGACTGCCACATGTAAACATTCAAAATGGCTGTGCCCTCTGCACAGCAGAAAGTCCACAGCTCAGGTTGTCTCCCTCCTTGCTGTTTCCCTTCCTAGTCATAGTTCACCAGAGCAGTTGTCCCTGCAGCCCTTGGTGACCAGGACTGACCTTTAGGTCAATTCTCAGGTCCCAACACCACTTGGAAATATTCAGGCTGTTGGTCTTGTCAGAGTAGTGATAGTCCACAGCTCTGATCATCTCTGTACTCACTGTTTTCATTCAGGTTTTTCCACTAATTGGTGCCTAATCCATTTCTGTATAGTTCCTTTCAAAGCTCAGGGTTCCAGGATTATCTTCTGTAACTCTGTCAATTGGTTTTTCTTTTCTTTGTTGAAGAGGGTCTGTGTCACTTGTCTGCCTATTCCTCCATCTTACCAGAAGTGGGGGAGCTTTCTTTTAAAAAAAAAAAAAAATTGTAGTATCTGGGCCCTGTTGTTGTATGTCCCGTCGAGTCGGACTCATAGCAACCCCTCCTTGGGTTTCTGAGGCAGTATCTCTATGGAAGTAGATTGCCCAACCTTCCTTCCAAGGAGTGGCTGGTGGGTTTGAACCACCAGCCTTCTGGTTAGCAGTCAAGTGCCTTAGGCACTACACTACCAGAGCAGACAGATCTTTGAAGGTGTGACTGGAAAGCAGTATTTTCCAAAAATTCTCCATGCAATTCTAATGTTCAGCCAGGAGGGAAAACCACTGTTCTGTACTAACTGAATTATTAAATATCTTGACCATTCAAACAGCTTGTTAATATTTAAATGGCTGATATAAAATTAAAACTTTGGGTTAATTGGAAATTGTCTTGATTTTAGAACATAGAGTTCTTGCTCAAGATGAGCTTGGTCTGAGGCATTTGGTGTCTGCTGCTTGCTTCTTTCTAGTTGACTCCAAAATGATCTGGCTTCCCCTTTATGCTGCCTAGGTAGCCTCCCCAGAGTTGACTTCAGGAATATTCTCTCCTCTCAGCACCCTGTGAAAACAGAACACTGTTGGAGGCTATGACAGATTTTGAAAGGCATGTTTTCACTTTCAGTTGCCTTTCTGGTGGGACACTGGGGACTCACCCTCTAGTCATGAGATAAGTCTCAGCTTCTGATAGAGTTTGAATGTAATGCAATGCCAGGAAGGAGTTGAGGCATCTGACTTTGTGTCAGGATGCCTGTTCTTTGTGAACCTTCAGATTGTTGGCCTAGCTCTCTACTCTCCTCCAATTACCGAGATAAGCAGCAATAGAATTATTCACCCACTTCAGCTGAGGCTGCTGCTGTTTTCATTTCTATCCAGAGGGAGAAACAGATGTTTAAGAATTCTCAAGATTTCCATAAAATCCTGAAGAGGGGTGAGTGGTCTCCAGAGAACTCCACACCTGGATGCGGAGGTGCTAGAATTTTCTATTTCAGAGATCTCATGATTTAAAGAGTGCAAGAACTTATTTTGGGTGGACATCTGGAGCCTAACTCGGGCAAACCTCTCCTGCCTACTTACTTCAGCCTTCTCTTGACCTTTTAAAGCATCTAAAATGATCATTTTATTGTGGGAAACAGAAGTATCATGGAATGAATTAAATGGGCTTTTTGAAGGCCACTGAGAGACCATCTTTAGATCTCTTATATAAGATGCCCTATGTATCAGTAAGGAGTCCCTGGGTGGTGCAAACAGTTAATTTGCTTGCTGCTAAGCAAAAGGATGGAAGTTCAAGTCCACCCAGGGCTACTCTGGAAAAAAGGCCTAGTGATCTGCTTTTGAAAAACCAGCCATTGAAAACCCTATGGAATACAGTTCTCCCCTCACACACCTGGGGTTATTATCAGTTGGAGTGGACTAGATGGCAACTAGCTGAGTATCAGAAAATCATCTCAATTATCATGAAACCAAAAAATATATTTGAGCCTCTGTAGAATAAAAAAAAAAATGGTAAAAAGCAGTAGTGGCATGTTGTAATTTATAATTTTCACAGCATTTTTAATGATGGCTAAAATTTATTGACAGCTTCCTATGTGCTGTGTGCTATGTTGAGGGATTTACATAATTTTTGTCTTTAATTTTCACAAATCCTATGAAAGTAGGTGCTATCATTATTATTTTACAAAAAGAAAGAGAATAGGGGACAGAAGGAAAGAAAGAAAATCGAAGAGTTGAAGAAAGGTGAAACAGTTTGCTATTCGTATTGATAAATGATGAGTCAGGTCTCTAACTGGGTGTGTCTAACTCCAGAGTTGGTATTGTTAACACGCAAATGCCTCCAGGGACCTGGCAGGTAATATAAAACGGGGAGACCAGGTGTAAAACAATAGTCTTTTTTGTTGGACCCTCCTGTTCCTCTAAACCTGTAAATGTGGAAAAGCCCCTGGGCTGTCCTCAGATCCACCTCTACCCACACTTACTCCCTAAATGATATTATCCATTCCATTTATATACCTTGGACTCCCAAATTTTCACCGCAGTCTCCAGCCTCTCCCCCACACTCATACTTGTATATCTAATGCTTATTTTTCCCTTGTACTTGGATGTCTAATAGGCTTCTCAAACTTAAAGCAAACTCTTGATTCCTTTCTTTGGAAACCAGTCTTCTCTACCCTAATGTCTCCTGTTTCAATAAATGACATTACCATTTAGCCACATACTTATGCCAAAACCCTTGGAGTCATACTGGTTGCCCCTCTTTCTCACAGACCCCATAACTAATCCCCTAGCAAATGTTATCCACTCTGCCTTCAAAAAATATGCCAGATCTGACTCTTCATCCTCCCCTTCAGTGCTATCATCTATTTCCAGCCACCGGCATCTTTGCCGTGGAGCTCTTCACTTTCCTCCTAACTAGTCTCCCTGCATCCTCTCCTGTGGGCTGTACATTGTCCCCAGACCAATGCATGCTGAGGGAAAACATCCGGTTGGATAAAAAGAAACTATCAGCACACTGAAGAACTACAGAGTTAGGCACTGTCAGTTCTACCTACGTCCTCCATCTGGTGCAGCTTAGTCTCTGTCACCCTCCATGGACACTGCTCCCACAGTGACCATGGGGGCTGTTGCACTGAGTTCCAAATTAGTCATTTGGCAACTATAGCCTGGAACTAGTACTCACCACAGGGTTGTAGGTTGTTCTTTGTGTACCGGCACCCAAACCCCTTCTTGTACTCAGATTCCTGAGGCCTATTCCATCCTTGTCCTCAACCTCAAAACTCTACACCATGTGCCTCAGTTTAGATGTCTGGGCATATGTTTCAGTCCTTACCTTATGATCTGGCTCCCAGAAACTGTCTGTTTGCTCAGTCTCTCCTGTGAGCTTCAGGTCCCTGCAACCTTCTCCTTGGGAATCAGAAACCTGTGCCTGAGCCCATGTGGAGGTTGAAATTCCATTACTAAGAAAGAGACATTCCAGCTGACCTGGCTTGAATTTGCCAAGGTTCTCCTTTCTCATAAGGGTATCAGTTCTAGGCTCCTGCCCTGCCTACCATCTGCCTCAACAGCAGCAATAATATTGCTAATATTTATCGGGCATTTATTATATGTAAGATACTATACTAAGAATGTTGTAACTTAGTATTATGTCATTACTCTTTCAAAGCAACTGTACAAAATGGGTACTTTTATTATTCTCATATTGGAGGTAAGGAAACATAGGCTTGTGAGTTAAGAATTTGCCCAAGTTCCACAGACTGAGCTGTCGTTCAAACGTCAGTTTGTGTAACTGCAGAAGCCTAGGCTTTAAGCTATTGTGCTCTTGGGACTTCCTACATCAGAATCACCAGAGGCACCTGTCAAATGTGTACATGCCCCAGAACCTGAGGACATGGGCCAAAAATGTGTATGTTCAACACAAACCAATCAAGCCACCCACCAACAAGTTGCTGTTGATTCCAACTCATAGCAATCTCATATATGTCAGAGTAGAATTGTACTCTATGGGATTTTTTATTTTGATTTTTCATTAAACAGATCATGAGGACTTTCTTCTGAGGTGCCTATAAATGGACTTGAACCTCTATCCTCCAACCTTTCAGTTAGTAGCCAAGCATTTTCACCTACCAGGGACTCCTATTCAGCACAAGCCCATGTAATTCTTATACTCAGAGTGTGAGGAACACTACTCTAATCTAGCCTAGTCTGCTGAGAACAAACAGATGTAGAAGTGTGACTCTAGGAAATCCTTGCAATGGTGTTTTTTTTTTTTTTATTATTCAACTGAACATGGGCCTTCAGGTTTGCTCTGGATATAGGGCCTTTTCTTCCATCAGAGGATGAATGGCCAGGCAACTCCCTGTGCCCTGTATGGGGGAATAAGTGTGTGACAACATAGCACAATCATCTTGACAGGACCACACTGGAGGCGGCTGCTTTGCAAATGGTTCTCACCAGCATGACCCTTAAGGCCAGGCCCAGACTAGTGCTGAGGCAGGCTTCTGCTGGGCACTGGGAGGCAACGTAATAACTGTGCTGATTTATAGAGGGCCTGTCTTCTCTGTGAATCTGGGATGTTATATATAATCATGAAAACTCAATCAGCCCTAGGGATGAAAACAGCCAGGTCCCTTAACATCTTGGGCCAAAGTATTTAGATGGGCGCAGCTGAGCAGCCTACAAAAAATATGATGTAGACTGAATAAACCTGGGCCCAAGAGCAAAACACTGACTATGTAAGAAACACATTCAAGAGGTAAATAGATGGATTAGAGTCTACAGACCTCTGTCTTCATGGCACCTTTGGCTTAGGGCTCTTACAGCACTTTGAAGAAGGGAGTTATTTCTCAAGGCAGCATCAAAACTAACATGGCAATTTCTCCCAATGAGCCCAATAAAGTCTGAAAAGGAAGGGTCATTTAGGACTGAGGACAACCTCCTTCACTGGCTTTGTGCCCCAACACTCTAGTAGTGCTTCACAAAGTACCTGCATAGACACTATTTTATTTGACCACCTCAACCCCCAGTGGTCCAGGTAAGGCTGATATTATTATTCCTATTACACTAATCCATCACCTATCTGTCAGTTTGTTGTACTGTGGTGTTGCTATGAACACACAATGGAAGCTAAGCCATTGATAATTCAAATACCTTTGATATCTGCTGTAAGAGCAGACTCACCCAGGTTTTAGTGGAACTCCTAGACTAAGACAGACTAGGAAGGAGATCTGGCAATCTCCTTCCAAAAATCTGCCAATAAAAACTCTCTGGATCATAACAGAATGCCAGAAATAGTGCTGGAACATGAGCTTCTAGGCTGGAAGGCATTAAAAATACACAGTGGCCACAATAATGGATTCTAGCATAGCAATGCTTGTGAAGATGGTGTGGGACTGGACAACATTTTGTTCCATTGTACATGATGTCACCATTGTGGCCAACTTGATGGCAACTAACAACAACAATATTATATACATAGGGAAACTGAGGCTCAAGAGGTTAAATTACCCAAATCATAAAGCTATTCATGAAAGTCCCAGAAATGGTAAACCACATCTCTGGGGATACTCTGTGGCATTAGGATTTTCAATTATTTGTTTGAGCTTTAAGTAGATGTCCAAAGTTATGTGCTTACTGTTAACTATGAATGAAGGAAACATCTTTCACTGAAAATCAAGTGATAATGTCAAGACTAAATCAATTTCACATAATTTTAGTTATTACAAGTAGAATTGTGTATTCCCCCATATATACTTCCAGGCAGGAAAGCAGGGGCCAGAGGGGATGACAGAGCAAAG
This sequence comes from Orycteropus afer afer, assembly GCF_000298275.1. Taxonomy (NCBI): domain Eukaryota; kingdom Metazoa; phylum Chordata; class Mammalia; order Tubulidentata; family Orycteropodidae; genus Orycteropus; species Orycteropus afer. The sequence goes on from NW_006921630.1 coordinate 9,349,989, forward strand.
CAGCCACCAGGGATCCAGGTAAGGGGAGGGGCCCAGGGAAAAGAGAAGCCAGGGGGATGACAGAGAGCAGCAGCCAGAGATCCAGGTAAGGGGAGAGTGGAAAGATTTCGAACAGCTAAGGGAGACAAACTTGTTTGTCAGTTTGTCATACTGTTGTGGATTGCATGTTGCTGTGAGGCTCAAGGCTGTGCCACCAGTGTTTCAAATGCCAGCAGGGCTACACATGGTGCACAGGTTTCAATGCAGCTTACAGACTGAGACAGACTAGGAAGAAGGAAGAGGCTATCCACTTCTCAAAGAACTGGCCAGGGAAAACCATATGAATATCAGAGAAACACTGTCTGATACATTACTGTGCAACTTTATGAATAGCCTGGAAACATTATCTGATACAGTGCAGGAATATGAGCCCTTAGGTCAGAAGACTTTCAAAATATGACTAACAAAGAGCTGTGTCATCAGAGTAGGACCAACCTTACTGATATGGATAAAGTAAAGCTTTTGACACCTCCATTTGCTGATGTGGCCCAAATTGAGGAGAAACAGTTGCAAACATCCATTAATAATCAGAACATGGAATGTATGAAGTATGAATCTAGGAAAATTAGAAGTTGTCAAAAATGAAATGGAATGCATAAAGATTGATATCCTAGGCATTACTGAGCTAAAATGGACTGGTTTGGGCCATTGTGAAT
>NW_006921630.1:9350783-9351952 GCF_000298275.1 Orycteropus afer afer
AGTACTGGCCTTATAGCTATCAACACCAGAAATATTTTTATTATTATTATTATTTGCTATTAACACTGGGGTGAGATGATATCTCACTGTTGTCTTGATTTGCACCTCTCTAATGTTCACAACAGAGCATTTCTTCATGTGTTTGTTAGCCATTTGAATATACAAAGGAAGTTTCTAAATCTGTCTGGACTGCTGTAAATGGGGTTAGGGATCCCTAGGTCATTTCTGAATGCCTTATTGGCTCAACCAGCTGTAGGTCAACTGCTGAGAAATTAATTAACTTAACAATAATCAGTCCAAGATACAAGAGTTAAAAGCTACAACAACTTGGCTATGACTATTACAAAAAAGACATAAGTTGCTGTCAAATTGATTTTGATTAATGGAGAGCTCATGACTTGCAGAGTAGAACTGCGTTTCATATAGTTTTCATGACTAGGACTTTTTGGAAGCAGACTGCAAGGTCCTTCTTCTGAGGTACCTCTATTTGGTTTCAAACCATCAACCATTTTGGTTAGTGGTAGAGCATTTAACTGTTTATGTCATTCAGGAACTCCACAAGCTGAGACCAGGTATTCTCTATACTAGTAGTTTTCAACTCTGGAGGCAAATTAGAATTACTAGGGGAGCTTTTTTTTGCAGTGTTCCCTCCCCTCACCTCCCACCCCTGGCAACCAACAAAGAAAGTTTCCCTCCATATATAAACCTTTCCTTGACCCTGCACAACAACTAACTAATAACATATTTGTCCTTCTGTGATTGACTTATTTCACTCAGCATAATGTCCTCCAAGTGCATCCACATTATGATGTGTTTTGCAGACTCTACATAATTGTTTAGTGCTGCATAGCATTCCAGTATGTGTATGTACCATAGTTGGTCATCCACTCTTCCACTGATGGACAAGTAGGTTGTTTCCATATTTTTGCTATTGTAAACAGTGCTGTGATGAACATGAGTGTGCATGTATCTGTTCCTATCCTGGCTCTCACCTCTCTAGGATATATACCTAGCAATGGGATTGCTGGGTCAAATGGTATCTCCAATTCCAACTTTCTAAGGAATCACCATATTGCTTTCCACAGTGGTTGTGTCACTTCACAGTCACACAAGCAGTGTATGAGAGTCCCAATCTCTCCACATCCCCACCAGTATTTGTTATTTTCTGT
>NW_006921630.1:9358148-9366166 GCF_000298275.1 Orycteropus afer afer
GAACGGTTGGTGAAAGGGCTGGAGGGAGGCAGCATGTCTGGCCTTGCAGTAATAGGCCTTGGGTTACTGCTGGTAATCCTGCCTTCCCCTTGTAGGGTTAGAGGAGGTCAGAACATGTGGCCTCCTTGTCGTTTTTGCAGAGAACAATGTGGAACAAACCTCAAAATCATTTGGAAAAAAACAAATAGCAGGGAACATGTTTGCTGGCCTGAGGAAGCCTGGTGGAACCACTGAGACTATGGCCCCTAGCTGCCCTTCAGGTCTGGAATTGAATGCACACCTGTGGCTTCCAGCCAAAAAATAGGCATATCAGTTGAGCATTTACCTGAGGTAGATACACTCCTTGGAGAGAATAAGTATGAGAGAAAGAAGGGCTGCTCAGGCACAGGGAGACAGCTCAGGGGGTAAGTGTGCATGGAGAGATGGACACAGGGAAGAGGTAACTATTGGGAGGAAGTGAAGGGGAGATGTTGCATTGTGCTAAATTGTGGTCAATGTCATGAGACAAAGTGTATGTGAACTGCTGTATGGAAAGTGTGTTTGCACTGTAAATTTTCACCCAAATCACAATAAAAAATAAAATAATAATATTAGAAATAAATCCTCACAACTGGACCTATCAGCAGCATCATGATAAATGGAGAAAAGATTGAAGTTGTCAAGGACTTTACATTGTTTGGTTCTACAATCGACGCCAATGGAAGCAGCAGTCAGGACATCAGGTGATGTATGGCACTGGGCAAGTCAGTTGCAAAGGACCTCTTTCAAGTGCTAAGGGGCAAAGATGTCTCCTTGAGGACCAAGGTGCGCCTAACACAAGTCATGATATTTTCAATTGCCTCATATGCATGTGAGAACTGGACAATGAATAAGGCAGACTGAAGAAGAGTTGATGCTTTTGAGTTGTGGTGTTGGAGAAGAATGCTAAGGGTACCATAGTCTGCTAAAAGGACTAACAAATCTGTCCTGGAGGAAGTGCAGCCAGAATGCTCTTTGGAAGTGAGAATGACCAGACTTTGTCTCGCCTACTTTGGTCATATTGTCAGAAGGGACCATTCCCTGGAGAAGGATGTCATGCTTGGTAAGGTGGAAGGTTGATGGAAAAGGGGAAAGCCCTCAATGAGATGGATTGACACAGAGGCTGTGGCAATGGGCTCAAGTATAGCAGGGGTTGTGGAGCTGGCACGGGACCAGGCAGTGTTTTGTTCTGCCGGGCATAGGGTCTCTATGAGTCGGAGACGACTTGACGGCACCTAACAACATCAACAACCTATACGTGTTGAAATTCTAACCCTTGTACCTGAGAATGTGACCTTGTTTGGAAACAGATTATTGGGAGCTCTGGTGGCATAGTGCCTAAGGCATCTGACCACTAACCAGAAGGCTGGGGGTTCAAACCCATGAGTCACTCCTTGGAGGGGAGATTGGGCAACCTACTTCTGTAGAGATACTGCCTCGGAAACCCAAGGAGGAGTTAAGTTAATGAGGTAATACCAAAGTAGACTGAACCCTAATCCCCTTTGAATGGTATCTTATAAACTGGGAGGACAAACATGGAAACACAGTCACACAGAAGGAAGACACCGTGTGAAGATCTACAAGTCAAGGAATGCAAAGAGACACTTGCAGGTGACAAGGAAGGATCTTTATGTTGAGCGAACATAGAAAGTGTGGCCCTGTTAATGCCTTGATCCCCAGACACCTAGCCTCCATCACTGGGAGGCGATAAATTTCTGTTCTTTAGAACCACCCACTTTGGGTATTTTGTCACTGGAGCCCCAAAAAACTAACACAGTTGCCTAGTTGCTTTTAACAGAATTTCTTTCTGAGTTCATGGGTGATTTTCTTTAAAGCTACATTCAAGGAAAACATAATTTTCCATGTGCCTGAGGGGTTGCTATGAGTCGGGTCTGCACATAACAACAACAACAACATATATGTATCAGACAATGTTGCAGCAGCATGGATATGAAGATCTGTATCACCGGATGCACATGGTCTTTTAATGAACACAGGTTTCTAACAGACAATTTGGGTCCAGAGCAAAGAGATAGGAGTAATACAGGATGTTCAAAGTACCGAGAAAAAACAAACAAACAAAATGGAGCCAGTAATTGTGCCTGAGATCCACAGGGAAGATCCAGGAGGTAAACTTTGATGAAGTCATGAAAGTAATGTTTCTGAGGGAGATAATGAGGAAGAGGATTCCAGATCAAGAGAACAGCACGTGCAAAGATCTTGGATGGCTCAAGTAAAGCGAATAAGTAAATAAAGCTTTTTGGGATAGAATTGGGTGGGAAAACAGTATCTATTAAAAGTTGAAAAGGTACCGTTAATAGCCTTGTATTCTAGATCTGGTGTTTGGATTTTATCCTAAACCACAGGAAACCACTGATGAGTTTTAAGTAGAGTGAAATGTATGCATAAATGGATTTGCATTTTTAAAAGACACAGCAGCAATGTGGAGAAGATATAAGGAGGAGGCTATTTTGGAGACAAAGGGATCATTTAAAAGGCCTTTAGAATAGTCTAGTTGTCAAATACTGAGCCTGGTGGGAGACAGGGGCATTGGGGATGAAGAGGAGGGTAAATCAGGAAACTGTTTGTTGGTGCCCTCCCTCAACCTCTACCAGACTGCCCATGTCTGCCTTTGTGCTCCTGCTCTGCTCTAGGCATAACATACTGTCCACATGTCACATTATGCTGTATTTTTGGTTTGCAAGCTGGCTTCCATCATTAATCATGGATTCCTTGATACTGTGCCTTATTCATCTTTGTTTCCCAGAACCTTACAGAGATGTCCAATAAATACATATTGAGTCAATTTGTAATGAGGCACAGACAACAGAAATTGGCAGTCAATTAAGTGTAAGGGGTATGGGGAAAGTAGGGGTCTTTAATGACTCCAAGGAGTCCCTGGGTGGTGCAGATGGTTCAGCACTTGGCTATTAATTGAAAAGTTGGCAGTTTGAATCCACCCAGAGGCACTTCAGAGCAAATCAAATTTTCCATTCAAAATCTTATGGAGCATAGTTTTACTCTGACACACATGGGGCCATGAGTTGGAATCAACTCAAAGGCAACTGGTTTGGTTTTGTATTTTAGAATGACTCTAAAGGCCTTTCTTGTGTGGCTGGGTAGAAGGTGGTACCCTTACTTTTACAGATAATACCAAGAATTTTTGCTGGATTGCTATTGTTAGTTATTTGAGGAAAGACACCTCATCAGACCCAGCTTTGTACTGAGTGTCATAAGCACTTCATAAGTTTTGTTAGGTTGAATTGCCTGATAGAGAAAAATCTACCATCTAATGGCTAAATGTCAAGGGATAGGGATCCAGGACAATTAAGATCTCCCACTGGTCCTGCTCTGCCACTAAATAACTCTCTAAGCTTGGAGAAGTCCTACCATTCTGAATAGAAATCCTCACAAGCCTAAATGATTCAAATGCCACCTTCTCCTGGAAGCCTTTCCTGACCTCCCAAGTTGATATACATCCATTCCTTACTTATTGACATGGTTAGGTTCCAAAGACCAGGCCATTATGTAAAAATTGGCATTATGTGAAAATAGAGGATGACCATATCAGATCACAAAATGGAAGACCACTACATCATTATGTAAGTGCCAAATTGCATCAATATGTAACTGCCGAACCACTGAGAATCATGGCCTCACCAAACTGACACACAGCCTTAATCATCATAGCCAATGTTACTCTCACCTATCATCTTGGCATTCTTTATTACCAGATATACGTTGTTAATACATAAAATAGTTGGACAGTAGATTTTTTGTCATTTTGTCTTAAATGAAATGTCAGATAACAAGATAGTTGACAAGTCAGGAGTACATGTAATCACTACTTCAGATAGCCCTTTTCTCTGTATCTTTTACGGTACTTTCACTACTCCCTTGTGTTGAGTCAATATGTGCATTCCTGACTCCCTTCATAGATTAAAACTACCAAGACAGATTCATTCACCAACAAGATGGAGCATAATGCTATATTTGATAATTTTGCTGAATGAATGAATAATTAAGTGAATCTTATTACAAGGTGGGAAAACTGGAAGGGATCTAGAAGATTCCTTCTACTGTTTTGATAACTGTTGCTTGGCCTGGATGAACCTGGGGAAGGGGGAATTGGAAGGCAGACATCAGGGAAAAAAGGACTGGGCCCTTCCTGGAAACCAGGGCATCCTACAAGAAGCTCCAACCAATGCCCCATACTCCTCCAGTTTACATAATTACAGGGTGAGAATCTGGCCCATTGAGTCTGGAAAAAAAATGAAAAAGACATGGGGCAAGGAGCCAGTTCCCTCAAAGCCCCTGAGACTTTCCCCTTCAACTGTGTGCCTTTACTACTCAATGAGCATACTTGTGATTTTAGAGCCTAAACAGGCCTCAGTTTCAGCCTCAGCACGGACTCTGGTAAGAATTCCCTGGATGGGTTAGAGACTGTCCTCAGGCCCGGTCCTGGCTGGAGGATTTCCTGTCAGTGAAAAGACGCCCTCCAGCGAAGCTCCTAGATCAGAAGTTGTGGGGGCGGGTGTCAGTGCCTCAGGCTCCTCCTTGCTGCGCGGGCTCCCATTTGTAATCGACTAAAATACCCAGGGCTGTGGTGACTCATGCCCGCCTGACATTTGCCTAATTAATTTTGGCTCTTAAATTCCCGCTCTCCTGTCCGTGAAGGGGCTGCTGGGAGCTGCGGGGGAGTGGGATCTGCCAGGAGCTCCAGGTGAATATGTGGCAGAGCCCCACGGGGATAGCAGAAAAGAGGGCAAAGCTGGGAGGGGCCCCTCAGCAATTGGTGGCTCTGTTGGGGGCCAGTTGACATTTCTGCAGCCCTGATGGAAAGGCTTGGGCACTACAGAGGACCAGAGAAGCCTTCAGAGAGGTTGCAACAGGAGTCAGTTTGTCCTCACAGTAGCAATCAGATATTGATACATAACTCTCAGCAGAAAAGGCACTGCTGGGGAACTTTGTCAAATCGAGGGACAGACAGGTCTACAGTGAGGGGAGCAAGAGACAGACCAGCAGGAGGAGGCTCTCTCTCTGGAGCCTCTGGTCTGGAGCATGATCCATGGCTGGGCTGTTATTCCCTTGGGAGCAGTTTGATGGGGCTACTGGAGCATCAGGATGCTGTAGAGGGATTTTAGGCTTCAGGGAGCAGCAATTTTTAAATGTGTGCATGAGAAATAATTTAGGAAGTCTGTGAAAATGCAAACCTCTAGGCTCCGCCCCCCAGAGATTCACTGCAGGTATTACAAGCTCCAAGGTGATTCTGATGCTCAGACTGGCTCAGAGGCTTCTAGAAAGAGTTGGCAAAAATGGTCATTCTGTGACAAGTGGTTTCCCCTCTAGAAGCACTCAAACTCCTTTGATAAACCAAACCAAACTCACTGCTGTCGAGTCACATTCGACTCACAGCGACCCCCTCCTTGGGTTTCTGAGGAGGTATCACTATGGAAGTTGATTGCCCAACCTTCCTTCCAAGGAGTGGCTGGTGGGTTTGAACCGCCAGCCTTCTTGTTAGCAGTCAAGTGCCTTAGGCACTACACTACCAGATACCAATTAGAAATCTTAATGCATTATCAAGGCACTCTTGTGGTACAATGTCTTAGGCACTATGCCACCAGATAGTGCTGCTAATCTTCTCTTTTCTCTCCAAACCCATAGGACAGAACCCCAATACCAGATCTATACCATTACTCACTTTCTTGGATTCTGGGCCTGGGATACTCAGTGCTCTTGGATAATGTGCCTAGGCAGACTGCCCACAAAGGTAGGACTTCTAATTCAGCTGAGCCATGACACAGCCATCTGTGTTAGCCTGGTCATCTCCCTCACCTATTTCTGAAGACAAGTATTTTATATGGTTGGTCAATTCTGCCTAGACCACCGGCCCACCCCTCTCTTAACTTCCACTTCACAACAAAATAAATGTCTTTAGGGTGAAAATAAATCATCTCTGGAAGTCACCTAGAACTGTATCTGCACAAGTCCTCTCTTCTTTCTTCTTGCTCTGTGGTCTCAGGGAAAGAAATCTCCTTCCTCATAGTCTCTTTCTCTCTCTTCCCTCCTTCCCTCTCTCTGTCCTTCCTCCCCCAGTATCTTTTAATTTTTGGCTCTGCTTCCTGAATGCATATATTTGTCCAAATCTTTCTATCTCAAAAATTCTTCCTCAACCCTATGCTCTTCCTTAACCACTTTAGGACTTTTCTTTCCTTTACTTTTTTTTTTGAGAGAATAGCTTTACCTCAACTATTCCTACTTTTTATTTCCCATTAACTCTTCAGTTTGTTATACTCCAACTTTTCCCCCCAATATCCTCTGAAACTGCTCTCATCAAGATAAAAAAAAAAAAAATCAGTCACCAAATATAATGGACATGTTTCTCTCCCTATCTTACTTACTTGGTCTCTAGGCTGCTCTTGAACATATTTGCTTCTCCTTTCAAACTGTCTTCTTTCGTGGTCATACTACCTACTGGTTTTATTCCTCTCTCTCTCTGATGTCTCTTTTCTCCCCTCCAGGGGTCCTTTTCTTCACCTGTCTCAAAATTACACTTTTTGCCTGAGTTCCATTTCTGTCTCCTCCTCTCTCTACCATCCACAGCCTGATGTCTCCCAAATATGTTTCCAGAGCCCAGATAATGTTCCATGAGTTCTATAGCTGATATATTCAGTGGCGTATTGGACACTCAGTGACTAACAAAGACTTTTAACTCAAGTCCAATACCGAACACCCTTTTGCTCCTGTCATTTTTATATTCTGTATTTCTATATTTTTAGGTCAGTTTTTCTAAAAATTTTCACTTTTTTAAAATTTTACTTTTTTTGGGTTAATTTTTTATTATAACTTTTTATTGCAATTTGGGTAAAAATTTATAGGGCTAATTGATATTCCAGTTTTCACTTACTTGTATGTCTCAGCTTAATAACTTACTTTTTCAGAGAAGGTTATCTAATCAACTTAACTAATTCAATTTCCTATTATTTTTCTCTATAAAACATATTGTTAGCTAAACATTACTGTATATATTTATATTTTTTCTTTATTCTCTGTCTCTCCCACTTAAAGAATATGACTCCAGTGATAATGTCTTATTCATTGATGTATCCTTAGTGCCTGGCACAGAATAGGTATTAAGCAAATATTTGTTGAGTGAATGAATGAAAGCGTGGTCTCAGAATTATGCAACAGAATCCACTAGGGTCTTTTTATAATGCAGAATTATGGGACCACCTCCACCTACTAATCAGAATCTTGAGAAATAGAGTCCAGAAATTAGGATATTAAAAAAAAAAAAAAAACTATCCAAGTTAATTTTTCTAAGAAACACATCCTAACAAAGATGAATGTCATTGTATCAACTCACCCTTCCCCTATACTTTGCAGATCTAGTTATTCACCAAGTCCCATCTAGTGTAATGTTTTTGACTCCGCTTAGATCTGAACCCTCCTTCCTATTTGCCACTATAACTACATTCCTAACAGCACCATTTTTTGACTGTTACCTCAGTATGTTCCTGATACTTCTACCTTGCAGCTTGACCTAATGCAATCCATTTTTCTCTTTCCCTTAGATTGACCTCTCTAAAATACAAATGTCACCAAATCACCCCCATTTAAAACCTTTCCCCCATTCCCTGTTACCATCAAAATTAGGTGTAAATTCATTATCATTTTTGCCTATCACATGTTGGCCTTGGAAGAAATCCAATTCTCTCTGCTCCAATCAAACCAGACAACCTGGAGAGCCCTGTGTTTACCATTTCTCCTCATAGTTCCACATGTTTGTAGCTACTGTGCTTTCTGTCTGGAATGCCCTTCTCCCTGCTTTTATTCCTGTTGTGGTTATGTTTGTGTGTCAACTTGGCTGGGCCTGGTTGAGTGGCTGGGCAGCTGGTGGTAGTTATTCCCCAGGATGAGACTGGCAATCAACTCCATGGTGGGATCTACCACAAGCAGCTGAGTAGCTGCCTTTGGGATGTGGTCTGCTTCCTGTATAT
>NW_006921630.1:9370001-9374132 GCF_000298275.1 Orycteropus afer afer
AAATGACTTGATGGCACCTAACAACAACAACAACGATGGAGTTAACTCCAATTCATGGCAACCCCATGTGTGTTGGAGTAGAACTGTGCTCCATAGGATTTTCAGGGGCTGATATTTTAGAGGTAGATTTCCAGGCTATTCTTCCAAAGTGCTTTTGGGTGCACTTGAACCTCTGACCTTACATCTGGCAGCCAAGTGCATCAACCATTTTCATCACCCAGGATAGAACTCTTAAACCCTAGGACTGTATCTTGAGCTCTGCATCTCCACAGGCAGTGGTATGCTGGAGCCAGCTTGTACCAGCTTGGGAGAGCCAGCAGTGCACACTGGTAGCTTGTAAGCACCCATGATGGCAGTATTCACACCACAAAGAAGCAAATGCTATAAATCATGATTTTTTTTACACCTGAGTTTCCAGTTGTTAAACATTACTAGCACAGCACTGCCTATAGGGCACCATGATGAACACCCTCAGTTCAATCATTAATTTGTTGGGTGAGTGAATGAACATATAAGTGAATAAAAGCTTCTGTCCTTACTGGGAGTCAAAATTGTCTCCTTTTTTGCTTTCTTGTAATACACATTACCCACCTACTCCCTGTTTCATAAAGTAATCCTTAAACTAAATGAAGAAATAGCTGTCATGTTTTTCCTTAGTCTTCTCTTTCTCACTCTAAAGTTCTTCAATTCCTTCAGCCATTCCTCAGGGCAAAAGATCATGTAGCCACATCCTTGGTGAATATTCTAGGACATGTGTCCTTAGTTTGTATAACAGAATTTTTCAAATTTTTAAGTTTTGTTTTTATTTTGCACAGTTAATTTCTAAGTCCATATCTTTCCTCTCACATTTTACTATAAGCAGCAAGGAGAAAGTACATGGGTCCTGTAAGATCTTTTTTTAGAAATCTCATCAGCTAAATATCCAAGTTCATCACTTAAAAGTTCTATCTTCCACCAAACATTTGAACCCAATGCTGACAAGTTTTTTGCCACTGCATAATAAAAGTACATATATATTGCCCTTCCTTCATTGTTCAATCCCATAATTTTCTTTTAAAGCCTTACCAGAAGTATAATTAATGTCTACATTTCTAACAACATTCTGCTGTGACCATATGTATTCTCTAAGATGACAGAGACTTTCTCTATAGCTTTCCTCACTTCCTTCTGACATCCTGATATTCATATCCAACACCTTCTAAATATCTCCATTTATATACCTCATAGGTTGCTCAAACTCTACGTGTGTCTCTTTAAATGCCCAACTCAGAAAATGGGTTACAGCTTTAACTCCTCCTTTTCTCCTGCCCTTCACAACCTCTCACTCACTCAATCAGGTCTACTTTATAAAAAACCTTCACTGTGTGTATCCCCACCTCCCCCCGTAACATAGTGCTTAAGGCACTTGACTGCTAACCAGAAGGCTGGCAGTTCAAACCCACCAGCCACTCCTTGGAAGGAAGGTGGGGCAAGCTACTTCCCTAGTGATACTATCTCAGAAACACAAGGAGGGGTCAGTATGAGTCAGGTCCAACTTGAAAGCACATAACAACAACATATCCACTTTCAGCCTATGGTTGAGCCTCATCTCTTGCTTTGATTACTGCAAAAAAAAAAAAAAAAAAAAAAGTCTAATTTGTCTTCTTCCTTCAATCTTCCTCCCTCCACATTGTTCTTTGTACTGCATGCAGCCACAGGACCTTCCTAAAATGCAAATCTGCTTTTACTAACTCCCCGCACCAAATCCTTCAACATCTCCCCATTCTCTTAAAATTCAAATTCCTAGACATGGTCCTCAAGGTTCCTTATAAGATCTTCTGCTTCAGCTTTTCCCAGAATATTTTCTTCCCTCACTCTGTTAGTCTATAGTCCTTTATACTGAAGCTATGTTTAATTCCCCAAATTATCAAAATTTTATCTGAACTCCAGGCTTAACACAAGCATTTCTCCTATCCCTTCCTACCCTCCCCCAGCATCATCTGGTTAGCTCCTACTCCCTTAGATGTCATCTCTCATGTTCAGTGAAATGCAATTGATTATTATCCTGTGGATATTGACCAGTTTTGCATCTATTTATAAAGTTCCCTCAGCATTCCTGATTGCCTATACTATGGATGATTTTCGAACACTAGTTGGAACAGGTTGTAACATCTTCAGCAAAAAACCAAACTCATTGCCGTGAAGTCAGATCTGGCTCATAGTGACGCCTTCTTGCATTTCCGAGGTGGTATCACTATGGAAGATTGCCCAACCTTCCTTCTGAGGAGTGGCTGATGGGTTTGAACTGCCAGCCTTCTGGTTAGCAGTCAAGTGCCTTAGGCAACCACAAGCATAGAGGTTGGATTTACAACACTTATTTTGGAGGGACACAATTCATAAAAATCCTTATTAAATTTTACCTTATTTTTTTTCAGCTCAGTGTTTTAACCTATTGAAATGTGACTTAATCTTGATTCTGTCATGTTTTTCTGTGCCCTGGCATCTGGGTTCTGAATTATGCATCAGAAATTCTTGAGTAGGCAATAGAAGAGGAACTACAGGAAGGAAAGGAATTAACATTCATGGAGGAATGCCTTCCATACACAAAGTTTTGGGCAAGATATTTCCCTGTATTTTGCTTCCTTTAATCCTAGTATCAATCTGCAAGATAAACATCGATGTTGCCATTTTAACATATGGAGATCTCCTGGTGTTTCTATGAGTTAATTTTTTTTTTTTCCAAGGTCAAGAAGCTTGTAAACAGAGCTAGAATTAGAATCCATGTCTGTCTGAGCCTAAAGCCTATGTTTTGTGGACACCACTATATTACTCCCCCCCCCAAAATATTACTAATACCTAACATTGGGAACTTTATGAAATGTTTTCATAGCTATTTTTTCCTTGTGATATTTACAACTTTTTGAGGCATTTGCTGTTCCTTCATTCTCTTTGGTTAAGTTCAGATAATCTCCTAAGTGCTTCTCCACAGGCAGAACTGCCACAACAGGCTGACCCTTTAGTCATGATGATAGTAATAAAATGAGCATTATCTTCATAGCATGTATTGGACATTTATCATGTGCCAGGCACTAGTGAAGCTTTCTATGTACATTTTCTTGAGTAACATTCATAACAAGCCTTTGAGGTAGGTATTCTTACATTTCCTATTTTCTAAGTGTAGAAACTTAGGCCTCAAGAGATTAATTCACATGCCCAAGATCACAGCTACTAAGAGGCAGATCTGGGACTTGAGTTCAGTCTGCTCGACTTCAGCACCTATGCTCTCATCTACAATACCCGAGGGCATTCTTCACTTGAAGGAGAATAAGAGCTCAGATGACCTCATGGCCACTTGGAAAATTCCTAGTACTGGATTAATTTGACCTTTTCTCTAAGATTCTCTGGGTTTTCTAAGGCCAATTCATGGCATTTACAATTCAGTAACATCTAGCTCTATGTACAGTTTTCATTGTTATATGGAGAAGGAAAATAAAGGAAGAAATGAAGAGGAAGGGGAAATAAATTCAAAAACTGCAATTTTTCTGTCCAATGTGCTGTTCTGGCTGTGAGAGTCTAGTTCCTTCCAGAATATGCACATCTAATGATGTCAAAGCATTCAATCACTGTGGCTTGTGAGGCCACCCGGATTCTGTGTTGGCATAAATGTCATGTCAATGACCCAAATAGGCCCATAGATTCCTGATGGGTTTATTTACCCCAGCCAGATGTATAATCCTCACCCATTCTTGAGAAAATATCTGTTTTCCTTCACTTGTTCTCTCTTACTGCCCTGGACATGTCTTGACTAAACACTATCACCACAGTGAGTGGGGAGCTGTCATTTGGAGTGAAGTGTCATACTGCAGGAGGTATTAGCTGGAAAAGGTTACAAGATTGTAAGATACAAACCTTTTGAAAGCAGAATAGCTAAGCAGAGAAAAACGCTGCTGGAGATTAGGTGTTTGGACCAGACCAGGTCCTTTACACAGCCATATTTGATACTACCAGTGCCAGACTCATATTAAGGGTGCCTACCTCACTCTGTGGCACAATGTTTCAGCACTCAGCTACTGTGTTAGATTGGGTTCTCTAGAGAAACACAAAAAACCAGCAAAGTATATATATATATTTAGAGAGAGAGAGAGAGAGAGA
>NW_006921630.1:9374232-9375519 GCF_000298275.1 Orycteropus afer afer
AACTCCATGGTGGGATCTACCACAAGCAGCTGAGTAGCTGCCTTTGGGATGTGGTCTGCTTCCTGTATATAAGGATAAGCCTTGGGAATGGTTTCTAGCCTATGGCATGCTTGGACCCTGCACGTAGCCGTGTTGTTGTTCAGCAGCCTGCTATGCTCTGCTGACCTTGGGACTTACAATGAACTTGAATTAATGGCCTGCTGTGTGGTTTGGTAACATCGGGATTGTGCCTTTTTACTTGTCAACCTTGGGGCTTCTCAACGTCAGCAGCCATCAGCTGTCTGAGTGAAGAAAGGCCTCTAGCTTTAGTCAGCTGGGAGCAGGCAGCAGAGCTAGACCCCAAGTTTGAGGGGCTTTCACCCAGCACCTAGAGCCTCACACTTTGAACTTGGATTTAAAGTCTCCAAACTGTAAGAATAAACTCCCGTGTGTTAAGGCCATCCCATTTGTGGTATATTTCTGTCAGAGTGACACTAGGTAACCAGAACAATCCCCAACCAACTCCTATTTGTTACATTCTCTCAAACAGGTTTGGGTTCACTTTCAAAACTAAGTGTACCTGTAGGTCTGAATTAAAGTGGCTTTTCCCACTAAACTATTTCTAGTTGCTTTGGAGTTAACTGGAGTCAGCTGCAGGGACTCAGGTAAGGGTGTTATAAGAGGTTTCCAACAGGGAGACAAACCTGTCTGTTGGTTTGTCCTACCATGGTGACGTGTTGATGTGAGTTTTGAGGCTGAGCCACTGGTGTTTCAAACCCAGCAGGATGCACATGGTGCACAGGTATCAACCCAGCTTACAGACTGAGACAGACTAGGAAGAAGGAAGAGGCCATCCACTTCTCAAAGAATTGTCCAGGGAAAACCTTATGAATAGCAAAGAAATACTCTGATACATTACCACTCAACTTGATGAATAGTCTGGTTAGGGGAGAAGGCTCTCAAAATAGGACTGGAAAGAGCTGCATCATCAGAGTAAACCCAGCCTTACTCATATGGATAAGGTGGGGCTTTCAAGACCTCCATTTGCTGATGTGGCACCACTCAAATGGGGGAGAAACAGCTGCAGACATCCACTAATCATCGGAATATGGAGTGTACAAAGTATGAATCTAGGAAAATTGGAAGTTGTCAAAAATGAGATGGAACACATAAAGATTGATATCCTTGGCATTAGTGACTGGTTTTGGCCATTTTGAATCAGACAACCATATGATCTACTATGCTGGAAATGATAGTTTGAAGAGGAATGGTGTGGCATTCATCATCACAAAGGATGTTTCAAGATCT
>NW_006921630.1:9382226-9385557 GCF_000298275.1 Orycteropus afer afer
TCCTCGGAAGGAAGGTTGGGCAATCCTACTTCCGTAGTGATACTGCCTCGGAAACCCAAGGAGGGGTCGCTATGAGTCAGGGCTGACTCGACGGCAAACAACAACAACAACAAATCTAATGGAACTTCCATTAGTTCAGATTGCTGTTCCAGGCTGACTTTCTACAATATGTATTCTCCAACTGAAACTCACTGTCCCAGTTTATGAATGTTGCTACACAAGGGCTTCTTGGTCAGTAGTGTGAATTATATTTCTTTATTTGTTGCCCAGTGGAGAAGAGGTAGTAGTTGACCAGCTCATACAAGGAGGCTATCCCACACTTTCACTGTTCGACCCAAACCCAAGATCATTATTTATGTTACTACAGGCCCACCCTACAAGCCACTGAAGACTCTTCAATCTAGGCCAGCTTTGTACGACTTTGTCTGCAGAAAGATGTGCATTATTAGAAAGAACCATATAAATGTGTTGTAAGGCCAAGGAAACTCCAAGGAGTCTTGAGAGATGTAACCCTTATTCCTAATCATACCCTACTACCCATGAAAGAAGGTAATAATAATTACTTATCTTCTCAGAATCATGAGAACATGTTCATCCTGATGAACTCATCAGAAACAATCCAATTTATCCCAGTCCCAAAGCTACCCTTGGTTCCAGCCCAAGCTTACTGCCTGTCCCAGGCTTGAGGGACATTCTTTAGGAAAGTTTAGGTCTTCAATTCTACTGCTCACCACCCCTAACCACCAAAAACCAAACTCACTGCCAGTGAGTTGGATCCGACTCATAGAGGCTCCTCCTTGGGTTCCAGAGGGAGTATCTCTACAGAAATAGATTGCCCCATCTTCCTTCTGAGGAGTGGCTGGTGGGTTCAAACCACCAGCTTTCTGGTTAGAAGTCAAATGCCTTAGGCTCTACACTCACCACCCCTAGGAATGATGAAATAGAATCTATGATAATACCTTAATTTAGGAGTTCTGTATGTGGGATAACCGGACCATCCATCCCTCCCCAGTTGAGTTCACTTCTAAACAACACCATCCTATTACTGCTCAATTCAACATGTATTTATTGAGAATCTAGATACTTAGTTCTGTGCCATATCTTAAGGATGTAAAAATAATTAACAGGATTCTTTCACTTAGGTAGTTTATAAGCCAGTAAGAAGATCCAAACTTCATTTGTAATTATGTTATATATGCAAGAAAAGAAGTATGCATGAGGGTCAAATGCAGAAGTGCTATAAAGAAGGAAACCGATGATTCTGTAGGTGTGGAATCAGTTAGGGAAGGTTCTAACAGGAGGTCATGCCATACAGGGATTTGAAGAACTGATATGTACTTCCTATTAAAATTGGTGGATTAAACATATATTATCTCCACTATCTCTTGAAACTCCACTAAAATGAATACAGAGGGTTTTTTTTTTTTTTTTTTTTTTAAGGCATAAATCCATAAGGACAAAGAATGGGAAAGGAAACAACACCAAATGCATAATTTTAAAGTAGAAAAGTAGATGGACCTTTGATAGCAGACTCAACAGAACTGAGAAGTCTGAAACCTAACCTGAGAGTGGAAGTAACTACACTGCAGAATCCCAGAGAAGTCCAAGATACCCTAACAATGGGGGTGGAGATGAAACTGAAAGCAGAAGAAATGGCTGAGTGTTGGCTTGAGAAGCAGTAGGAAATACCATTTGATCCAGAAATCCCATTACTAGGCATATATCCTAAAGAAGTGAGAGCCAGGACAAGAACAGATATATGCACACCTATGTTCATTGGAACACTATTCACAACAGCAAAAAGAGGGAAACAAGCTAGCTGTCCATCAACAGAAGAATGGATAACCAAACTATGGTACATACACACAATGGAATAATATTGCAACACTAAAGACTAATGTAGAATCTACAAAACACCACATAACATGGAAGAACTTGGAGGACATTATGCTGAGTGAAATAAATCACAGAAGGACAAATATTGTATTAGTTCATTATTGTACAACATCAAAGAAAGGTTTATATATGGAAGGAAACTTTCTTTTTTGGCTACCAGGGGTGGGAAGGGAGGGGAGGGAAACTGCAAAAATAAATACATAAAAAACCAGCCTTACTGGTCTGATTTTTTTTTTTAGAAAAAAACAGTAGGATTCACCTATGAACAGCTGATCTTTGACAAAGTGTCAAAATTCTTTAACAAATTAACTGGATATCCATTTGCATAAAAATTAAAAAGGATACATACCTCACACCATACACAAAAACTAACTCAAGATGGATCAAAGACCTAAATGTAAAATCTAAAACTATAAAGATCATAGAAGAAAAAACAAGGGCAAACCTAGGGGCCCTAATTAATGGTATAAATAGGTTATCAAACATAACTAAAAATGCACAAATAGCAGAAGATAAATTAGATAACTGGGGCCTTCTAAAAATCAAATACTTATGCTCATCAAAAGACTTCTCCAGAAGAGTAAAAAGAGAACCCTCAGACTGGGAGAACACTTTGGCAACATATCTGACAAGGATCTAATCTCTAAAATATATAGAAAACTCCAGCACCTCAAAAGCAAAAAATATCCAGTTTAAAAATAGGCAAAGGACATGACCAGACACTTCACTAAAAAAGACAGACAGGTGGCCAACGAACACATGATGAGGTGCTCATAATCATCAGTCATTAAAGAGATGTAAATCAAAATGACAATGGGATACCCTTCCACCCCTGCAAAAATGGCACTGATCAAAAAAACAAAACAACAAATGCTGGCAAGGTTGTGAGGTGATTGGAACTCTCATACACTGCTTGTGATTGTGGCAAGTGGAGATCTGCCACATGATTTAAAACATCACTGTAAATGGGTAATAATGACAGCTCTGACCAGAGTGTATTAAAAGGTTCAAAAACTAAATTAGCATAGAGTGTTAGCCTTGTAGGTATATTAATATATGTCAACTGGGATTACAAAAAAATGTTTTTGTTGTTATAACCACAGGGATTTAAAAATAAGTCTAAATAAAATAAAATATTTCTTCAGCAGAAAAAAAAAATTTCTGCTGAAGTACTGCACAAAAATTTTATAGACAGTCATTTTGTGTCACCCCTCTGACAGTATAACCTGGTGCAGTCTGCACCTCTTTAGTGACACCACTGCAAAGAATGCATACGTAAGACTCCATTCATCTATGTATTTATTCATGGTGTCCCTGGTTTCTTTGTTCCATATTATTTTCTGTGCTGAGCTCGTTTTGTTTATGAATTGTGTTATCATTCCTGTTGTTGCTGTTGTTTTAGTATATGCTGAATATTTGTGCTTGTCCTCTTTTT
>NW_006921630.1:9388693-9395910 GCF_000298275.1 Orycteropus afer afer
TCTGTGTCTGTGTTAATTGGTTTCCCTTTTCTTTGTTGAAGAGGGTCTGTGCAATCCTTCTGCCTAGTCTGCCATCTTGCCCCGCCTCCAAGACTCCATTCATCTAAAATTCTATAAAATATAAACTAATGGATAGTCACTAAAAAAGCAGATCAAAGGTGGCTGGAGCTGAGCATCAAGACAGGCAGGAGCTGGAAATATTCAGCACTTTAATTATGATTTCACAGGTATATATATCTTTCAAAGTTCAAATAAATATATACTTTAAATGGATATAATTTGTTGTATTAAAATTATAACTGAATAAAGGTAAGTGAAAAATGGAAAAAATGAAATTGTCAAATAAAATACAAGATGTCCACAGACTAAACTAAGAAAATGTTTAAAGTGTTGGTACTTACATGTCAAAAATGATACCCCCCCCCCAAAAAAAAAAAAAAAAAAAAAACTCATCAGCCCAAGAGAAAAGGCTCAAAGCATTCCATGATGAAAAA
Organism: Orycteropus afer afer; assembly: GCF_000298275.1. Taxonomy (NCBI): domain Eukaryota; kingdom Metazoa; phylum Chordata; class Mammalia; order Tubulidentata; family Orycteropodidae; genus Orycteropus; species Orycteropus afer. The sequence goes on from NW_006921630.1 coordinate 9,389,188, forward strand.
CAGTCCAGCCAGGTGTCCCAATGGTGAACCTGTTCTTGTTAACGGACCTACCACTAGCATGGAAGTTTTTAGTACCCTATGAAGGAAGATGGGGCAATCTACTTTCATAGTGATACTGCCTTGGAAACCCAAGGAGGGGTCGCTATGAGTCAGGTCTGACTTGATGGCACACAACAACAGCTCTTAAACTAGAGAGAAGAGCCTGGTATTTCCACACCTTTGAGGAAAGCCTCTCATATCAGAGGCCCCTCTTTGCACACCCCCAACAAAAGGAATTTAGAGGAAAAACAAGACAATACAGGGGGAAAAAATGTTTAAAAAATATGTGTATATATTTCCAACAACCTTAGAAGAAGAATTATATTAGTAGAATCAACACAAGATGTTCTACTACAAGGAAGGAACATCCAAAGGATCGGGGGTGGGGGAAAGAAAACCCCTTTGGAAATGAAAACTCAATAAATATTTGAAAGATAAATTGAAGAAATCTCCTAGAGAGTAGAACAAAAATACAAAGAGATGGAAAATAGGAGAGAAAAAGTAAGAAATTAGAGAAACAGGCCAGGAATACAAAAGAATTAAAAAAAAAAAGAAAAAGAAAATGGTAAAATAGAAGAAGTTATCAAATAAATAATTCAAGAATATAATTCTTCCCAGAATGGAAAAACATTAACTTCTAGATTAAAGGTATACTGAGTGGCCAGCAAAATGGAAGAACATAGGCTCATATCAAAACACATGACTAAAATTTCAGAACACCAGAGTCAGGGAAAAGATCTCAAGTGTTTACAGAGAGGCCACTTACAAAGGATTAAGAACAGAATGGCATTGGACTTCCTTAGCATTCTCTACACTTACCATTGATCCACTGGCAACAGCATAGGGAACTAGAAGACATTGAGGAATGCCTTCAAAATTCTAAGGGAAAATAATTTCCAGCCTAGAATTATACACATTACCAATCAATCAATCAAATGCAGAAAAAAACACATTTTCAGGCAGGCAAGTTTTCCAAAAATTTACCTCCCATACATGCTTTCTTAAGAAGCTACCTCAGGTCTGGGAGAGAGGGGGAGAGGAGTGGAAGGAAGGGGTAGAGGTAGACAAACTAAAGACAAAGAATACATGGAATCCAGGAAACAAGGATTCAGCACAGGAGACAGGTATAAAGAAAAGCATAGGATGAGGAGAAGGAGATAACTCAGCTATTCCACAGGCCTACAGTACAAATAGTACAGATAGAAGAGGAAGAATTGAGGATGTCTACAGAGAGATCTCTAAGAAGATGAAATGGATGGAATATCTGAAGGGCACAAATACATTGTAAGGGAGTTTCATACATGGATGAGTTTCTACATTCAACATTCTTCCATACATGGAAGAATTTAGTGGTAAGTGAATAAAAATACTTCATAAGTGAAGAAGCAAGACAATTATTAATGCCAGGAAAAATTAAAAGTTGTATAAGAAAGAAAATGTAATCCTGCTTTGTTACAGGGCATGCTGTGAATATAGTCATAATTATGTAAACAGTGGGACTGATCTAACTAAAAATGATGGTATAAATATACTGGGAGATTGGGGAGAGGAAAATTGTGGAGGTGGGTGAAAACCAAAAAGCCAAACCTATTGCCACTGAGTCAATTCTGACTCATAGCAACCCAACAGCACAGAGTAGAATTGCCCCATAGGGTTTCAAAGGCTATAATCTTTATAGGAATGGATCACTGAGTCTTTTTCCCATGTCTCTGGGGGAAGTCTGAACTTCCAACTTTCTGGTTAGCAGCTGAGTGCTTAACCACTGTGCCCTCAAGGCCCCTTAGAGGTGGGTGAGGGAGATACTAAAGAGAGCTACATTGTCATCTTCCACAATGAGAATAAAATAGATAATTTCTAAAACTGAAAAATCATGTTATTTGGCAACATGGGTGCAAACGCCCAAAGGAATAGCTGATAGAGTTGAAGTGGTTACTTATGAGAAGTGGGAATGAAGGAAGGCAGTCAAAGGACTACTATCTTTCACAGTAAAGTTTGTAACTATTCCACTTTTTAGAACATGCATAGCTTAGATTAAAATACTTTCAGGAAAAAAAAAGAAGAGGTAAGATTTCCCAGGTGAAAAGAGTGGAGGAACAATCTTAAAGGCAGAAGAAATGTATGTACAAATACAAAGACATGTAATAAAGTGTGGTGTACATGGAGAATTGCCCTGTAGCACTGGAGTGTGGAAAGAGGTAGGTGATAGCAGGGAATATAAGCAGAAACCAGATCATGAAGGGCCTTGGTCATTTTCTAGGATATTATGACAAATCTCAAATTAGACTGTTGAACTGTAGGTAATGGGATAAGTGCGAAGGTCCTTAAAATTGACAAATATTGGTGTGGTTTCTACAAAGTTTAAAGAAATTGCTGCTACAGAGTAAGGGCTCATTGGTTAGGTTAAATTCTAGAATGTGCTTTCAAATGGATAATGTTTTAGTTACCTCATGCCACTCTGACAGGAATATACCACAAGTGGGTGGCTTTAACAAATGGGGATTTATTCTCTTACAGTTTTGGAGGCTAGAAGTTCAAGTTCAAAGTGCTAACCTCTATGGGCTGGATGAAAGCTCCTCGACCTTGGGCTTCAGCTCTGCCTCTTGCTCCCGGCCCACTGGAGCTTGAAGCATCTCTTAACTCAGGCATCTGCTGACTGCTGAGGCTAACAAGACCAACATTGACAAATAAAATGGCACAGTCCCAATATTACCAAACAACATGGCAGGCCACTAGTTCAAGTCCAGAAAAAGTCCCAAGACTGGCAGGAAATATGGCAGGCCACTAGTTCAAGTCCAGAAAAAGTCCCAAGACTGGCAGGAAATATGGCAGGCCACTAGTTCAAGTCCAGAAAAAGTCCCAAGACTGGCAGGAAATATGGCAGGCCACTAGTTCAAGTCCAGAAAAAGTCCCAAGACTGGCAGGAAACATGTTGTTGTTGTTGTTATTTGCCATCGAGTCGGCCCCAACTCATAGCGACCCCTCCTTGGGTTTCTGAGGCAGTATCACTACGGAAGTAGGAATGCCCAACCTTCCTTCCGAGGAGTGGCTGGTGGGTTTGAACCGCCAGCCTTGCAGGAAACATGGTAGGCTGCTAAATAAAGACTTGGTTACAGGCAGGGTCCAAGCATGCCAAAAACCTGAGACCATTCCCAAAGCTTCTCTTTATATACTGGAAGCAGACCACATACCTAAAGCAGCTACTTAGCTGCTCACAGTAGATTGCACCATGGAGCTGACTGCTAGTCTCCTCATGGGGAATAACTACAACCAGCTGCCTAGCCACTCAAAACCAGGCCCAGCCAAGCTGACGTATAACCTTAACTACCACAGATGGTGGCGTAGCACCTAAGACATTTGACTGCTAACCAGAAGGCTGGTGATTCAAATCCACCAGTCACTCCTCGGAAGGAAGAGTGAACAATCTACTTCTGTAGAGATACCACTTCGAAAACCTAAGGAGGGGTTGCTACGAGTTGGGATCGACTCGATAGCAGTGACTTTTTTTTTTTTTTAAACCACAAATGCTTTTAGAGACAGGAGATAGGTGATCACAAGGAATCAACACAAGGTCATGGAGACCAATTTCTCATCCTTATCCAGCATGGTTACTAGAGTGAGGGACCAAAGGAAAGCTGTGCACACAGGGTCTCTTAATTTCAATGAAGTGTTAGTCTTCCTTCTGTCCCTGAAGACAAGATGACAACATGGGAGAGTGACTGTGTAATTGACTACAAGCTGTGGTATATATCAGTTGCTCAAGAAGTCAGCCCTAAGGTCTTTTGTTCAAGTCAGTATTTTTAATCATGAGTCAGATAACAAAAACCAAAACCAAACCCACTGCTGTCGAGTCAATTCTGACTCATAGTGACCCCCCCTGGATTTCCGAGGTGGTACATCTTCATGTAAGTAGATTGCCGAGTCTTCCTTCCGTGGAGGAACTTTATTTTCAAGTTCTTGCATGGCAGAACCTGAGAGGATTGACTAATAATTGAGATGGAAGGACAGACTCTTTAATGATCTTGACATGTTGAAATGATGGGCCACATCTAATAATCTAACTGTAGTGCAGATAAGTATCAATTCCTCTGCATGAGGTATATGGCCCCACCATTACCTGCCACCTGTCTACTTTACCAGTGTCCAGAGTCTAAGGAACATATAGACACAAGTCACTACATGCAGTTGTGAGACAAGCCTTTCATGTACCTTTATAGACTGGCCTTGCTTCTTCTGTTTGAAATGCCATCCATTCCCCAAGCCCCCTCCCATGTTCATTCAACAGGAACTCAAACTTCAGACTCAGCTCTCTTTTATGAACTTTTTCCTCACTATTCCCTCTCTACAACAATCCCACAAAAACTTAACATTCCCTCCCTTGGAATAGATATACCCAAAACAAAACAAACAAAAGAAGAACCCACTGCTATCGAGTAGATTCTGACTCATAGTGAGCTATAGGATAGAGCAGAACTGCCCCATAGGGTTTCAAAGCTGAAAGTCTTTATGAAAGCACACAGCTTCATCTTTCTTCTGTGGAACAGCTCATGGGTTTAGAACCACCAACCTTTTGGTTAGCAGCTGAATGCCTTAGCCAATGTACCACCAGAGCTCCTAAACATACCCAAACCAAAAAAACAAACTCACTGCCACTAGATGGCTATTAGAGTAACTATGTGGTGCAGTGCCTAAGGCATCTGACTGCTAACCAGAAGATATTCGAATGCATCAGCCACTCTGAGAAAGGAAGATGGGGCAATCTACTTCCGTAAAGATTTACCGCCTTAGAAACCCAGTGGGGGTCGCTGTGAGTTGAAATCGACTCAATGGCAGTGGGTTTGGGTTTTAGAGTAACTATATAGCCACTCCTCGGAAGGAAGGTTGGGCAATCCTACTTCCGTAGTGATACTGCCTCGGAAACCCAAGGAGGGGTCGCTATGAGTCAGGGCCGACTCGACGGCATATAACAACAACAACAACATAGCACTTTAGTGTAGTGCCTAAGGCACTTGATTGCTAACCAGAAGGCTGGTGATTCAAACCCACCAGCCACTCCTCAGAAGGAAGCTTGGGCAATCTACTTCCGTAGTGATACCACCTCGGAAACCTAAAGAGGGGTCGCTGTGAGTCAGGTCTGACTCGATGGCACATAACAACAACAACAACAACAACATAGCACTTTAAGCCTTTTTCTTCTTTTTTTTAGTGAGGCAGTATTGTGTGATACTTAAATAGCTGCTAGAACCAGACTAATCAGATATAAATCTTGGCTTTGTCAGTTATTGGCTGTGTGGTATCAGTTTCCTCATTGATAAAGAAAGGATCATAATAATTCCTACCTCATAGGCCAAGTAGGAGGATTAAACAAATTAATATTTATAACTGCCACATGGTAAGTGTTAGCTGTTATTTTTATGTATCTGCCTCTCTTTTCTAGTCAGTGACCAACTGGTCATTTGCTTCTACTTTGCATCTCTACACTATAGCACTTAATGCACAGGGCACCTGGTAGGGAATCTGCTTTAAACCCCTCACTGGCTCTCCATTAAGGTGCTCTGGGGTGTAGCGGTTAAAGCATTTGGCTGCTAACCAAAATGTTGGTGGTTTGAACCCACCAGCACCTCTGCGGAAGATGAGGCAGTCTGCCTCCATAAAGATTTATAGCCTTAGAAACCCAGTGGAGGTTGCTATGAGTCAGAATCAACAAGATGGCAGTGAGTTTGGTTTTGGTTTGGCTTTTCATTGCCCCAAGGGGAAAAACAACACAACACAATATAAAACAAAAAACTCAATTCCTTCAGCTGCCTAGAGTTCTTTCTGTCCTGGCTCTGGTGGCGTAGTGCCTAAGGCATTTGAATGCTAACCAGAAAGCTGGCAGTTCAAACCCACCATCTCAGAACCCCAAGGAGGGGTCGCTATGAGTTGAATCGACTCAACGGCAGTGAGTTTGGGTTTTTGTTTTGTTTCGTTTGGCTCTGGCCTACCTCACCAGCATGCACTCTCCTCTCCCTCACTCACATCCTTCAGACTCTAGGCTGCAGCTGTGCAAAATTAACTTTGGGTAGCTGAAATATCTAAGGCACTGAGTCTCCAGGACTTTGCACTCTGTTCCCTCTGAATAGCCATCTTCTGGCCACTTCATAGCTGCTTAACTTGGAGGAGAATGGCCAACCAAGGGGATAGAATCAGGCCCACCATCTCTATGGGTACATAAGGCCACACATAATTTCTAAACTGCCATCAGGCACTTTCTTCATCTGAACGGCTTCTTGCAGAAGTATTATCCATGATAACATGGATAATAGTGGAACATCCTTTATCTCGAGTAGTTGACACCTCAGGACAATTTAGCAACATCTCCATCCCTCTTCAATACTAGCAAGGCCAGTTAACCTTAAACTATTATAAACTTGAATAATATTAAGGAGATCTGAGGATACTGGCTAAGAACAGCCTAGTTTCTCTGTTATCTACTTAGAATGTGACTCTTTTGAGGTAAGGAATTCTATAATCTCTATATTCTGAACTCCTCAGATTGCCAGCCCAGACCCACAAATGTGAGAGTTGTTCCTGAAACCACAGTGTTGATGTTGATAAGCTGACCACCCCACCCCACCCCAATTTGGAATTAAGTGAAAAATATAAATAAGATCGTAGTAGTTCTTTAAGCCCTCCAGCTTTCCAGGG
>NW_006921630.1:9396765-9402605 GCF_000298275.1 Orycteropus afer afer
TTTCCATACAGCAGTTCACACACACTGTCTCATGACATTCCCTGCAATTTCCCACAATGCAACAGCTCTCCTCCCTCTTCCTCCCCATAGTTACCTCTTCTCTGTATCCTTTCCTCCATGCACTCCTGCCCCGAGCTGTCTTCCTGCATACATAGCCCTTTTATTCTCCCATGATTGCTCTCTCCAAGGAGTGTATCAACCTAACACAAATATGGATCTCTTCCAGTTGGTTGCCAAGGTAGATACATGTCTTCCAAATTTCCCGCCTTGCATCCATTTGTTGAAACATCACAATGAGTATTCCATCAATTCCTGAAGCCTTATTTTTCACTAATTCCTTCGTTACAGCTTGGACTTCTCTCTTCATACCATCGGTTCTTAATCATAAGGTACCTCCTGAAATGGTGGAATGCTGACCAATTCTTTTTGGTACAGTGACTCTGTGGATTTCTTCCATCTTCTTTTGATGCTTCCTGCATCATTCAATATAATGCCCATAGAACTCTTCAACATTGCAACTCAAGGCTTGAATTTTTTCTTCAGTTCAGCTTGAAAAAACTGCTGAGCAGGTTCTCCCCTTTTGATTTCCTAACTCCAGATCTTTGCATATTTTATTACAATACTTTACTTTGTCTTCTCAAGCTGCCCTTGAAATTTTCTGTTCAGCTTTTATGTCATCATTTCTTCTATTCAGTTTAGCTACTCTTCATTCAAGAGCAAGTTTCAGAGTCTCTTCTGACATCCATTTTTATCTTTTCTTTCTTACCTGTCTTTTAAATGACTTTTACTTTCTTTACATTATAATTTCATTGATGTCATCCCATAACTCATCTGGTGTTCAGTCACTGGAGTTCAAGATGTCAAGTCTATTCTTCAGATGGTCTCTAAATTCAGGTGGGATATACTCAAGGTCATAAATGTATATTTTTTAATTGTGATTTTGGTGAAAGTTTATAGAGCAAATTCATTTTCCATACAACAATTCATATACATTTTGTTCCATGACACTGATTGCAATTCCCACAATGCAACAATTCTCTTCCCACTCCCCCTTGTGGTTTTTTCCCTGTGTCCTTCTTTCCTATGAATTCCTGCCCTCTGAGTTGTGTCCCTTTGCAAATGCTGCCCTTCTAATCTCCCATGGTTGACTATTCTAAGAAGTGTACCTAGTTGGTATAAATGTTCACCTTATTGGTCTCTCTATTGTTCGGCTGGAAGCCACAGGAATGAGTTCAATTCTAGGCCATAAGGCTGATTAGGGGCCTATGATAGTTGGAGCTGTGTGTCAACTTGGCTGGACCACAATTCTGTGTGGTTTGAGCTGTTGTGGTGTGGTTGTTCCCATGATGGGATCAGATGACTATGTTCTGAGTGGCCAATTTGTTGAAAGGGAGTTTCCCTAGGGGTGTGGCCTGCTTCCAGTATATCCAAGGACATCCTGGGAAGGGAGACATTCTTCTGTGGATTGGGATTCTGTTGTGCTGTCTACAACTGTCCGTGAGTGAACAGTCCACCACTTGGCTTGGAGATCTTGGATTCGTCACTCATTGGAGTCAACAGCCAGTGTACTGCCTGCCAGCCTTGGGCTCCTCAGCCCCTGCAGTTGCAAGAGCCAGGAAAAGCCTACAGCTTGATATTTGATCCAGGAACTTTGGACTTACCAGCTTCTATAAGTGTGTGAGCCATTTTCCTAAGATAAATTTCTCTCTCTCTCTCTCTCTCTCTCTCTTTCTCTTTATGTATATAAGCTTTACTGGTTTTTGTTTCTCTAGAGAACCCAGTCTAACACAGGGCCATAGTCTCAGAGGTTTCACCAGTCTCTATCAGACCAGTAAACCTGGTCTTTTTTATGATTTTGAGTTTTGTTCACTTAAGGTCATATTTTGACTCATGTGGACTTGTTTTAATTTTCTTCACATAATAGCAATTGATGCTCAAGTATTTAGACATCTTCACTTTAACTGGATTAAACAATCATCGCTATGCCATTTATGGTCTGACTTCCCTATCTTGAACTTCTAATTTTCCTCCCTGATTCATTTGGAGCAAATCTTCAAGGATATTTTCTGACTCTCTATATGTCTGAGAATATTTTGTCTTCTGATACATAAGGAAAAAAAATTAGCTGTCACAACATTTTTTCCCAAACTCAAACCCAAACCCATTGCCGTGGAGTCAATTCTGACTCATAACACTCTATAAGACAGAGTACATCTCCCCTAAGGAGTTTCTAAGGCTGTTAATCTTTACGGAAGCAGACTTCCACAACTTTATCCTGCAAAATGGTTAGTGGATTCAACTGCCAACCTTCTGGTTGGCAGCTGAGCGCTTAGCCACTATGCCAGAAAGGCTCCACAAAATTCTTAGATTATAAAATTTTCTAGATTGTATTCTAGAAAATTTTCTGGAATTTACTATTACAGAGGAGAAGTATAAGGTCAACCTGTTTTATTAGGTGTTTTGGATTGAAATGTATCCCCTAGAAATGTGTTGTAAATCCTAACCCCTATGCTTGTAGAGGGAGCTCTGGTAGCATAGTACCTAATGCACTTGACTGCTAACCAGAAGGCTGGCGGTTCAAACCCACCAGCCATTCCTCAGAAAGAAGATGGGGCAAACTACTTCCATAGTGATACTGCCTTGGAAACCCAAAGAGCGGTCGCTATGAGTTGGGGGTCCGACTCGACGGCACATAACAACAACAACATGCTTGTGGATATTTCCATTTAGAGAATAGGATTTTCTTTGTTATGTCAGTGAGGAACTAACAGTGCTGGGTGTGTCTTAAATTAATTACCTCTGAGATTTAAAATGTACAGACAAGGCACAGAGAAACAAACAGAAATGGGGATGAATATATGCCACATGAAGATAGATGCCACTTGGAGATCACCAAGGAATCAAGAAGTAGGAGCTAAAAAGAGATGGGAACCTTCTGCTAGAGCTGACAGAACGAAAAGCCTTTCCCAAGAGCCAGCAGCTTGACTTTGGTTTTCTAGACTCATAAAACTGTGAGAGAATAAATTTCTGTTTGTTCAAGCTACCTACATGTGGTATTTCTGTTTTAGCAGCACTAGATAACTAAGCTATAAGGGAAAGTAAAATAAAATAACACATACATATCACCTAACAATAAACATTACTAGTATTTTGATGTTAATAATTTCAGATTTTTTTCTTATGCCTGTGGTATTGTTTTCTACTGACAATGATTATGATAACCAAACCCAAATCTACTGCCACTGAGTTGATTTTGACTTGTAACCCTATAGGATAGAGTAGAACTTCCCCCACAGGGTTTCCAAAGCTGTAATTCTTTATGGAAGCAGACTGCTTCATCTTTCTCCTGTGGAACAGCTGGTAGGTTCAAACTGTTAACCTTTTGGTTAGCAGTTCAGTGCTTTAACTACTGCACCACCAGTGCTATGACATATAGCATTAATTTAATAATAGCTCTTTGGGGAAAAAAGTAACATCACATTAAATGACAAAAATTGTGTGTTTCTGTTTGTTTTTACTAGTAAACAATAAACACAGCTGTCCACTTAACTATATTCCATTTAAATATTATAATCAGTGTTTTAATCAAGGTCTTCCTGTCTGAAGACTAAAGATTATTTTGTAATATTTTGGCCATTAGAAATAATATATAACACTAACTTTATGCTTTTATAACCTATGTTCATAACCTTGATATTATTGGCTTCTTTGGGATTAACAGCATAATTTCAATGCACATTGAGAAATGCCAAGATTTTGTTCTGCATTTCCCATTTCAAAATTTTTATTACCTCCTTAATTGAGTTATTTGACTGGCCTGAATGATAGTATTCTATCAGACACATTAGTAGGTTATTCTTAACTCTTCTAATGTTGAAAATTCTATTTAGTGCAAAGGTAGTGCCTACTATCTTTTACTGCATTGCCTAATGTATGATATCTCCAAAGGAAGATTGGGGAATCTACTTGCATAGTGATACTGTCTCGAAAAACCAAAGAAGGGTCACTGTGAGTTGGATCTGACTTGATGGCAGTGAGTTTGGCTTTTTGGTAACGTATGATATATAATCTTCTACTTACGAGATAACTTTGATTTCAATCTGGTCATACAGGTCTTTTGGATACATTTTATGCAACAATGAGGCATCCCAAAATAAGTGAAAATTCAATGGCTAATGTTATACCAACATACATACCTCAACCGAAATGACAAGTCAATATAAATTTACATTCTATAGTTAAGCTTCCACCACTCATCTGGCAGTTTGCCATACTGTGGTGGCTTGCATGTTTCTGTGAGGCTGGAGGCTAATGCCACTAGTATCTCAAATATCAGTAGGGTAACTCATCATGGGCAGGTATCAGCAGAGCTTCCAGATGAAGACAGACTGGGAAGAAGGGCAAGGCAATCCACTTTTGAAAAAATTGGCCACTGAAAACCTTATGAATAGTAGTGAAACACTGTCTGAGATATTACTCGAAAACTTTAGGAATAGTCCTGAAACACTGATATAGTGCCAGAAGATGAGCCCCTCATGTTGAAAGGCCCTCAAAATACAACTGGGAAAGAGCTGCCTCCCCATAGTAGAGTGGACCTTAATGCTATGGATAGAGTAAAGCTATCAGGACCTTCATTTGCATATGGGGCATGACTCAAAATGGGAAGAAAGAGCTGCAAACATCCATTAATAACTAGAACATGGTATGTACAAAGTATGAATCTAAAACTGAAAGTAGTCAAAAATGAAATGGAATGTATAAAGATCAATATCCTAGGCATTAGTGAGCTGAAATGAACTTGTGTTACTCATTTTTGGTTCCAACAATCATATGATATACTATGCCAGGAATGACAAATTGAAAAGGACATTTCATCCAAAAGAACTTATATCCTGCAGTACAACACTGTCAGTGATAGGATAATATTCATATGCCTATAAGGAAGACCAGTTAATACTACTACTATTCAAATTTACATACCAACCACTAAAGCCAAAGATGAAGAAATTGGACATTTTTTACCAACTTCTGCAGTCTGAAATTGACCAAACATGCAATCAAGATATATTGATAATCACTGGTGATTGGAATGTGAAACTTGAAAATAAAGTATAATCATTGGTAAAATATGGCTCTTGGTGATAGAAATGATGCCAGAGATTGCATGATAGAATTTTTCAAGACCAGTGATGTATTCCTTGCAAATATCTGTTTTTCAACAACATAAATGGTGGCTACACACATATACCTCACCAGATGGGATACACAGAAATGAAATCGACTATATCTGTGGAAAGAGACTATGGAGAAGCTCAATATCATCAGTCAAAACAAGGCCAGGAGCTGACTGTAGAACTGACCATCAATTGCTCACATGCAAGTTCAAGTTGAAGCTGAAGAAAATTAAAATAAGTCCATGAGAACCAAAATACAATTTTGATTATGTCCCACCTGAATTTAGAGACCATCTGAACAATAGATCTGATGCACTGAACACCAGTGATCGAAGACCAGATGAGTTGTGGGATGACATCAAGAATCCTTCAATATTCCAACTTGAGATTTGAATTTTTTCTTCAGTTCTTTCAGCTTGAGGAATGCTGAGTGTGTTCTTCCCTTTTGGTTTTCTAACTCCAAGTCTTTGCACTTTTCATAATCCTTTACTTTCTCTTCTCAAGCTGCCTTTTGAAATCTTCTGTTCAACTCTTTTATTTCAGCATTTCTTCCAGTTGCTTTAACTACTCACCATATAAGAGTAAATTTCAGAGTCTCTTCTGACATTCATTTTGGTCTTTTCTTCCTCTCCTGTCTTTTTAATTGTCTTTTGCTTTCTTCATGTA
>NW_006921630.1:9410145-9422663 GCF_000298275.1 Orycteropus afer afer
GAATAAATGGTATTACAGGAAGAAGTCCAAGCTGCACTCAAGGAATTGGTGAAAAACAAGGCTCCAGTAATTGATGGGACACCCACTGAGATGTTTCAGCAAATAGATGCAGCCCTGGAGGTACTTACTCATTTGTGCCAAGAAATTTCACCAACTGACTAGAAGAGATCTATAGTTATGCCCATTCCAAAAGAATGTGGAAATTATTGAACAATATCATTAATATCACATGCAAGTAAAATCTTGCTGAAGATAAATCAAAAATGGTTTAGCAGTGTACTGACAGGGAAGTGTCAGACATGCAAGTTGGATTTAGAAGAGGACATGGAATAAGGATATCATTGCTGATGTCAAATGGATTTTAGCTGAAAGCAAAGAAAACCAGAAAGATGTCTACCTGTGTTTTATTGACTATGCAAAGGCATTCGACTGTGTGGATCATAACAAATTATGGATAGCATTGAGAAGAATGGGAATTCCAGAACACTTCATTGTTGTCATGAGGAACCTGTACATAGACCAAGAGACAGTCTTCCAAATAGAATAAGGGGATACTGCACAGTTTTAATCAGGAAGGGTGAACATCAGGGTTGTATCCTTTCATCATACTTATTCAATCCATATGCTGAGCAAATAATGTGAGAAGCTGGACTATGTGAAGAAAAACAGCATAAGAAGTGAAGGAAGAATCACCAACAACATGGGATATGCAGATGACACAGCCTTGCTTGCTGAAAGTGAAGATGACTTGAAGCACTTACTGATGAAGATCAAAGACTGCAGTCTTCAGTATGGATTACACCTCAACATAAAATAAAAGTCCTCACAACTGGACCAATAAGCAGCATCATGCTAAATGGAGAAAAGATTGAAGTTGTTAAGGATTTAATTTTATTTGGATCTACAACCAACACCCATGGAAGCAGCAGTCAGGAAATCAGACGTCATATTGGCACTGGGTGAATCTGCTACAAAAGACCACTTTAAAATGTTAATTAATTAATTAATTAAAATAAAGATGTCACTTTGAAGACTAGGGTGTGCCTGACCCAGGCCATGGTATTTTTAATTGCTTCATATTCATGTGAAAGCTGGATGATGAATAAGGAAGAGTGAAGAAGAGTTGATGCCTTTGAACTGTGATGTTGGCAAAAAATAACGGAAAATACCATGGACTGCAAGAAGAACAAACATCTGTCCTGGAAGACATGCAGCCAGAATGCTTCTCAGAAGCGAGAACGGCCAAACTTCATCTACTTAGTTTGGTCATGTTGTCAAAAGAGACCATTCCAGAAAGATATGATGATGCTTGGTCAAGTAGACATCAGCAAAGAAGGGGAAGACCCTCAACAAGATGGATTGACACAGTGGCTGCAATGATAAGCTCAAGCATAGCAAGGATTGTGAGGATGAAGCAGGACTGGGCAGTGTCTCGTTCTGTTGTATAGAGGGATGCTGTGAGTCAGAGCTGATTTGACAGCACTTAACAACAGTAAGACTGGGCAATCTACTTCCATAGAGATACTACCTTGGAAACCCAAGGAAGGGTCCTATAAGTCGAATCTACTCGCCGGCAGTGAGTTTGGTGTTTTGTTTTGTTTTTTAACAACAGTAACAACATAGTTAAGTTCATTTATGCAAAACCAATGACAACCACATCATAATTTATAATTCTATCTCACAACTGTAGGTGGTCTTTTAATATCAACTGTAGTATATATTTATTTTGAAAACACAAATGTCTTAAAAGTTGGAGATACTTACAAGCAACCTAATTTGGATATGGATGTCTGCAATTTTGGCTATAATTATTATTTTTTTTAGATGTTGGAATTAGCATCTGACAATATATTTTTATACATTGGTCTAAACATTTCCCTCAGATAAAAATCCTAAAACTTGATTGCTGAGCAAAGGTTAAAGGATTATTTAAGGCTTTTAACATACATTGCCAAGTTGCCATCTAGAAAATTTGTTTGGATTTACAGTCCTGACCTGAAATGACAGTGCATGGTCCTGGCCAAAAATGGTTTTACCATTTTTTTTTAACAGTGTAGATCTGATAGGTGGAAATAAAATCTTAATATTTTTATTTTTTTGATGTCTAGTAAATTTAAATATTTTTCATAAGTTCCCTACCTATTTTCTACTAATTTGAAATACTTCTTTATATGTAAAGGCTATTAATACTTTATCTGCCATGTATGTTTAAAAATATATGCCCAATGTCCTATTTGCATTCTGAGTTTATTCATGATGTTTTTATCACACACAAGTTTTCAACTTTAAAGTTATAAAATTAATCAATCCTTTCCTTTATTTTTTTCCTTTGCTATGATCCAGCCTGATTCTTTCATATACTGATTCCCTTTAAGATTTTCTCTTTACTACCAATTTTTAGCAAATTTATTTTGAAGTTTCTAGTAGTAATTCTCCCTCTGTTTATCTTGCTTAATGTTCATAATACTTCCTCAGTGTGTGGCTCAAGGCCTTTATCCAGTTCTGGAAAATTATATATCATTCTTTCTTCAAATAAGGAGCTCTGGTGGTGCAGTGCCTAAGGCATTTTGACTGCTAACCAGAAGGTTGGTAGTTCAAACCCCCAGCCACTCCACAGAAAGAAGATTGGGCAACCTACTTCCATAAATATGGTTACTGCCTCAAGAAACCCAATGGGGGTCATTATGAATCAGAATCGACTCCATGGCAGCAGGTTTTTTATTTTTATTTTTTTAAATATCTTCAAATATTGCTTTTATGCTATTCTATCTTTCCCTTAGGAGCTCTGGTAGCATAGTGCCTAAGGCACTTGACTGCTAACCAGAAGGCTGGCGATTCAAACCCACCAGCCACTCCTCAGAAGGAAGGTTGGGCATTCCTACTTCTGTAGTGATACTGCCTCGGAAACCCAAGGAGGGGTTGCTATGAGTCGGGGCCGACTCGATGGCAAATAACAACAACAACAACATCTTTCCCTTGAAATTAAAATTACATATATGTTAGACTTTTTCACCATATCCTGTGTCATTTAAGTATTTTTTTTCTGTGATTTCATCACTTTTCCTCTTCTTGACTCTTGTTTAATCTTATTTTTCTTCTAGTTCACCTGTATCAAAAGCCATTCATACCAGTTTTGATTACAGTTGTGTTTTTCAAGTCTAAAATTTCTACTTAATTACCTTAACAATTTCTACTTTTTGCCATAATTTTCTTTCTTGTCTTTTATTTCCTTCAATATGGCAATCACAGGCATTTTAAAGTTCATTATACTTCCCCTCTGGTGGTGTAGTAGGTAAGACATTTGGCTGCTAACCAGAAGGTTAGCAGTTCAAACTCAACCAGGAGAAAGTTCAAACACACCTGCTCCATGGGAGGAAGATGAAGCAATTGACTTCCTAACAGCCTTGGAAACCCAATGGAGGTCACTATAAGTTAGAATCAACTCAGTAGCAATGAGTTTGGTTTTGGTTTATAATTGCCTTATCCGAATTTCCCATGGGTCTGTTTCTACTGTCTATTTTTATTTTCTCTTCATTATCAGTTAAGTCTTGTGTTTTCATGACCTGGTTATATTTGATTGAGTACTGGATACTGTACTTTGGAAGACGAGGAAGAGTTGATGCTTTTGAGTTGTGGTATTGGTGAAGAATACTGAAAGTGCCATGGACTGCCAGAAGAACTAGCAAATTTTTCCTGGAAAAGTGCAGCCATAATACTCCTTGGACACGAGCACAGCCAGACCTTGTCTCACCTACTTTGGTCATGTTGTCAGAAGGAACCATTCCCTGGAGAAGGATATCAGGCTAGGTAAAGTAGAGGGTCAGCGAAAAAGGGAAAGCCCCCAATGAGATGGACTGGCAGGCACAGTGGCTGTAACGATGTGCTCAAATATAGCAAGGATTGTGAGGCCTGCACAGGACCAGGCAGTGTTTTGTTCTGTTGTACATAGGGTCACTATGAGTGGGAGCCAACTCAGCAGCACCTAACAACAACAACAACAACAACTGGACTGTTAGCAAAATATTATATAGGTGGCTGAGACTCTGGTTGATATTATATTCCTTCAGAGGAACTTTATACTTCCCATGGTTCCACTAGGCTAGGAGCACTAGCAGTGCCAATCACCTAATGCCATCAGGTATTTAGATGATGCAAAATGAAGTTTTTGTCCCTGTGGGAGCTGACATATTCCTAATTCACGTTTACTCCTGTTACAAGCTTTCAGATTCCCAACTAAGAGTGTGGGCCCTTTCTCCTGGTTGAATTTGAACTCTAATTTATGTTCTCCTAGCCCTAGGAGCTCTGGTAGCATAGTGGCTAAAGCACTTGACTGCTAAGCAGAAGGCTGGCGGTTCAAAGCCACCAGCCACTCCTTGGAAGGAAGGTTGGGCAATCTTACTTCCGTAGTGATACTGCCTCGGAAACCCAAGGAGGGGTCGCTATGAATCAGGGCTGACTCGACGGCACATAACAACAAGCCCTAGGGTTTAGAGCTCTGCTCAGCTTTTCATTCTCTGAGCAGATGCTTTGAAATTGGTAGTTGCCTTGAGACAGAAAATCACACAAAATGCTGCCTCATCCACTTTTGTTTCCCTTTTCTCCCAGGATCTTAGCCCTACAAATTCTTACTTCCCTGATAGCTCTCCAATGCCTTCAAACAGATGATTTTTTATATCTTTTTTTTCAAAAGATTTTTCTTGTTGTTCTCATTAAGAGATAAAATGACCTAGTCCACCATTACCAAAAATGGAACTCCAGCCTGATTTTTTTGTTTTTTTGCTGCTCACCTGCTTTTTAATGTATATAGGATTTTTTTAACTGAAAGTTTTTTCTCAGGCTATACCTAGGTATGGATTTCCTCTTAAAGTTACTTTGCCAAAAGCTTGTGTGCAGAGGACTATTTTTTCAGCTAATGGAAATGCTCTTCTCTTATTTCTTGGATAATTGTATTGGTTTCATTTACTCTGCTGTTTCATCCAAGAATACCCATTATCCCTATACTGGGTTTTTCATTTTCCCCCATCCATATATGTCATCTTCTCTATCAGCATTTCTCTCTTTTTATCCTTTTAATCTGAATTTTAAAAATCTTTCCAGTTTTGTTCAGAGCTTCAATTCTCTACTGCTTCAACTTTGCTCTTTGTGGCTGTCAAGGTAGATTTCCATTAGTAATATTTGTATTGCAACTTCCTTGAAAACTTTCTTACTCAATTTTTATCTTTCGATTTTCATCTCAGTATAATCTTACTTTGTGATTTTTTTTTTTTGCCCTTGATTCATAATGTTCATATCTTTCCTTTTTTTTTTTTTTTTTTTTTTTGAGATGCTGAATGATTTCTTGAAACAGACCATTTTCAGGGGACTGTTCATACTTTGAGTCTCCAGGTGTTATTAGACACTTCTTTATACTGAGTCATAATTTACCTACTTGTAACTTCCAGTTGAGGCAAATATTTATTTAATAAACTGCATATAAACAGGGAATGAATACTTTTTTAGCCCTGAAATTTATAAATAACAGAAATTTGAGAGCTAGTAAAATATTGAGTGATTGTATTTACATTGCATCTTGAAGTTCCAATGATTAAATGGACCCCAAAACTACATTTTTGTGTTTAAATGTAATACTTGAAACAACTATAAGTGTCAGCAGTGGCTTTAGTTTATCTCACTTATTTACCAAATAGGTAATTTCTATTTTCCTGCAGTAATAATAAAGGGAATATAATATGAAAGCACATGAGCCTTAATTTCATATAATATTAGGAGAAAAAAAGAGTGGAAAAAAGTATGTTGTTGTTATCACATGCTGTCGAGAAAAAAGTATAACCTATTTGAAAGAGGCCTGAAGTGGGAATTGGGAGTTATATGTCCCATTTCATCCATAAATACCATGTATAATGTTAAGCATGTCATTTATTTGAATCGAATCCCATTTATACAAGCATTAATTGCTTCAGCTCCTAAATTGCCTAAATTTTATGTGAGCATTAATGTGAAAATATATGAGGAACACTTTGCATTTGACATAAGAAAGTCCTTGTATAAATTCAAGGTGGATTATCACTGCTATTATTTTTACTATGATTATTATTCTCTTCTGTGCTTCTCTAGGTCAATAGTCTATTAACTTCAGAGGGCTGGTAAGAAAAATCCACTGAGAGGAATCCATTAGGACTCATGCATCTTCAGAAAATACACAAATAGATTCATTTTCCTCATACTTCTTGGTGTTCCCTTTAATGAGAAATGTAAAACAAACAGATATTTGATGCTTGAAACAGAGTTTCTCATGAATAAAGTTACTAAATAAAGAGGCTTGTTATTTATTTAATTTCACATATTTTTCCTTGCCATGTTTTAAATAGGAGCTCTGGTAATGTAGTCCCCAAGGCATTTGACTGCTAACCAGAAGGCTGGCGGTTCAAACCCACCAGTCACTCCTCAGAAGGAAGGTTGGGCAATCTACTTCTGTAGTGATACTGCCTCGGAAACCCAAGGAGGGATTGCTATGAGTTAGGTCCGACTTGACGGCACATAACAACAACAACAACATCTTTTAAATTATACTGTTCTTCCTATATTTCTGTGACTGTCAGCTACCTGTCACTAGATATATTTTGTCCATTTTAGCACACATCAATGCTCAAAGTTGCTAAGTGATGATGTATGATGTAGTTATAATTCGTGTTTTGTTGTATTTAATGATCACATGCAGGTTCAGGTACACACACACACACACACACCTTCAGCACTGGTCCCTTAAAATCTTAAGTTTTCTTCCTTCATTTCTATTTGTCAACCCCATGGGTCAGTGGCAATGAAAATCACTGTGACACATGTTACATCTCCTTTCTTTGCTTAGATGACATGTCTTTGATAACCAACCAGTTGCTGTCCAGCCAATTCTGACTTATGGCAACCCCATGTGCATCAGAATAGATCTGTGCTCTATAGAGTTTTCAACGGCTGATTTTTCAGAACTAGATTGCCAGATCTTTCTTCTGAGATGCCTCTGAATGAACTTGAGCCACCAACCTTCCAGACAGCAACAAGCATTTAACTGTTTACACCATCCAATGACTCCATGATTTTGATAGGATAGTGAAGATCTTGTATATTGCACTTTGTGCTTTCAGGTTTCTAGTAATGGGAAACTAGTTGGATATTTTTCTTTTTAATTTTAAATCCTGACCTCTTTATCTTCTTGAAAAAAATGCACACAAAGCCTTTCCAGTGAGCCACTAGCAGTGAGTTTTATGGTTCATTTTCTGAAGCAAACTCTCTTCCATAATTGCAGGTTTTAGAAATTTTAACATAGAAAACATTCTTCAGTTCAAAGACCTGGAATAATTTCCCTCCTGAACTGTGACCTGGTATTCACTAAATTGCATAGCTACTTATTACATGGGACTGCTAAAACAAAAACAAAGTATTGCAGTAACTAAAAAATACATCAAAGAAGAGGAATCTCCAAAGACAGGAGGCTTTCTCATTTGACCTCATCCTCTTCTGTTATTTCCTCCAAAAAATTTTTAGTGGGAGCTCTGGTGGCATAGTACCTAAGGCATTTGACTGCTAACCAGAAGGCTGGTGGTTCAAACCCACCAGCCACTCCTCGGAAGAAAGGTTGGGCAATCTACTTCCATAGTGATTCTGCCTCAGAAAAATTTATAGTAGATAGTTGAAGGTAGTTGGTCCTTTCGATTTTCACTACTAGCCCCTAAATCTCTGCTAAGTCACAGTGATCTGTGCTCAGAAAGGAGCTATTTTGAGAAGGCATGATAAGTGCTAATAAAATTCATCATGGCTGTACAATCAATTCAGTTAAAATCCACTGAACATAAGCTATCAAAAACCATCTAGGCACTGGTGTCTGGAACAAAGAGGGTAAGAATGGTCTTTCACTGAAAGTCAAGTTTTTTCTCAGGATACCAATGCCATTCGGAAGAGAGAAGTCAAAGTCTCTAAGTCTACCAGCTGAACCAAGGATGCTAAAAACTCTAGGTTGACAAAAGGAACAGGGCTCTGATTATTTACATGGCAGCATTGGGGCCCATATGTACAGAAAAATGTAGCTATAATCACAGCTGACATTTGGATAACATTTTATCATTTGTAACACCCTTGTGAATGCATAGCTATATTTTATCCTCACATCCTCACGTGACTTTCCCACATATTAGCTATGTGACCCTGGGAAAATAAATCATATAACCTTTGTAAACCCTTAATTTCTTTGTAAGAATGAAAGTAATAATAGTGCCTATCTCTTAGGGTTGCTTAGGGTATTAAATAAGTATAGCACTTAGAACACTAGCACTGAAAACTACAAAACATTACTGAAAGAAATTAAAGAATACTTAAATAAAGAATACCTGAAAAAATAAAATATTTATGGGTTGGAATAGTCAATATTGTTAAGTTGCCCCAAAATGACCTATGTATTACATGAAACTCCAATCAAATTTTCAGGAGTTATTGTTTTGTTAGAAATTGATAAGCTAATTTGACAATTTGCATGGCAATGCAAAGGACCAAGAATAGTGAAGAAAAGCAAAGTTGTAGGACCTATTTTGAAGCTATAGTAATATAAATACTACGTGGTATTGTGACTAAACCAAACCAAACTCACTGCCATCGAGTCGGACTTGACTCATAGTGACACCTCTTTGGGTATTGTGACAGGATAAATAGAACCATTTGGAGACTATAAACCATAGATCGGGGAATCTACTTCTGTAGAGATACTGCCTTGGAAACCCAAGGAGGGGTCGCTATAAGTCGAATCTACTTGAAAGCAGTGAGTTTGTGTTTTTTGTTACATATATATATTTACATGTACAAAAAAAAAAAAAACTCACTGCCGCTGAGTCAGATCTGACTCATAGCGACCCCTCCTTGGGTTTCTGGGTGGTATCACTATGGAAGTAGATCGCCCAACCTTCCTTTCAAGGAGTGGCTGGTGGGTTTGAACCAGCAACCTTCTGGCTAGCAGTCAAATGCCTTAGGCACTGTGGCACCAGAGTTCATACATATATATATATATATGAATAGTATATATATATATGAATATTCATATATAATATATAAAATATATATTATATATATATGAATATTATATATATTATATATATATAAACTATTTATAAACTAAGAAGGTCTGTTGGTGTAGTGGTTAAGGCATTTGGCTACTAACCAAAAGGCCAGTGGTTTCAACCCACCAGCTGCTCCAAGAAAGAAGGATGAGGTAGTCTGCTTCTGAAAAGATTTACATCCTTAGAAACCCAATAGGGGGGGTCACTATGAGTTGGAACTGACTTGATGGCAGTGAGTTGAGTGAGTTATATATAAACTATATATAGACTAGAGCACAGAAATAGACCCATACACATACTGTCACTTGATTTATGACAAAGGAGCTATTGCAAATGAGTGGGAGAAGGATGGTCTTTTTAATAAATGGCTTTGGATCAACTGGATGTTCACATGGAAAAATAATCTTGCCATCCCACCTTGCATTATACAAAAATTAAATGAGAAAGCTCATAGACTTAAACATGAAATGTAAAACAGTAAAATTCTAGTAGACAACATAGGGTATCTTCATAAGCTTTGGGCTAAGCAAATATTCTTAAACACGATACCAAAATACTCATAAAAGAAAGGATTTATTAATTGGACTTCATTAAACGTAAGAACTATTAACAGAATGAAAAGTCAAGACATAGATTTAGAGAAGATATTTTGAAAATATATCTATCTGACAATGGATTCATATGCAGAGTATATAAAGAACTCCTATAAACCAATAAGAAAACACAAGCGATACAATTTAAAAAGGGCAAAAGACTTAAACTTCAATAAGGGGCTATACAGCTTGGTCAGTAAACCTAGTCATCAGGGAAATGCAAATTAAGCCACAATGAAATACTACTGTACTGCTACTAGTTAAAATAAGACTGGCAATACCCAGTACTGGTAAGAATACAGGGCAACAGGGACTCTCAGATATTGCTGGTAGGAGTATAAGTTGGTATAAGCAAGTTCAAAAACGATTGAATAGTCTCTACTAAAGGTAAGGAGCCCCTGGGGGGGTGTAAACAGTTAACATGCTAAGTTGCCAATTAAAAGACTGGAGGTTTGAGTCCACCCAGAGGTGCTGTGGAAGAAAGACCAGGCAATCTACTTCCAAAAAATTACCACCAAAAATCTTATAAAGCATAGTTTACTCCGGCACACAGGAGGGTGCCAAGAGTCAGAATCCAGTTGATGACAACTGGTTTTTCACTAAAGGTTGTTGCTGCAGTTGGTTGCCACCAAGTTGATTCCAACTCAAAGAGCAACACCACACGTGAAGAGTAGCACTGCTCCACAAAGTTTTCAAGACTGTGACGTTTTGGAAGCAGATTGCCAAGCTTTTCTTTTGAGGTGCCTTTGGGTGGGTTAGATTTGTCAACCTGTTGGCTAGTAGCCAAGTGCTTAACCATCTGTGTCACCCAAATAACCATAAGCATGTGTAAGTCTCAGATCCAGCACTTCCCTTCCCTGATACATACCCAAGAAAAATGAAAACATGTCCAACAAAAGACTTTAAAAAAAAATCATAATTGGGGCAAAGTTATGATAACTTTTTAGCCATAGCCAAACATCTTAAGGGAGTGAGTAACTGGCCCTGAGGGCTCGGAACCATGGTCATAGGGGACATCAAGCTCAATTGGTATAACACACTACACAAAAACATTATTCTACATCCTACTTTGGTGAATAGCAAGTGGGGTCTTAAGAGCTTTCAAGTGGCCATCTAAAATGCAACAATTGGTCTCTCCTCATCCAGAGCAAAGAAGAATGAAGAAAACCAAAGACACATGGAAACGATTAGTCCAAGGGACTAGGAGACCATGTGAACCTCAACCTACATGACTCTGAAGCCAGAAGAACTAGATGGTGCCTGGTTAGTACTGTCAACCACTTGGAAAAGGATAAAAATAGAAGACCCTATTAGAAATCATTTAAAAAAAAAAAACGAACAGGTTTACTAGTCTGATAAAGATTGGTGAAACCCCTGAGACTATGGTCCCTAGTGACCCTTAAGGCCTGGAACTGGACTTAGTCCCATGGCTTCCAGCCAAACAATAGACAGGCCCATAAGGTGAACATTTACACCAGGTAGGTATACTCCTTAGAACAATCAATTATGGAAGATCAGAAGGGCAGTATTGGCACAGGGGGACAGCTCAGAAGGCAGGAATGATAGGAAAGGACACAGGGAAAAGGTAATCGCAGGGAGGAATTGGGAAGAGAGCTGTTACTTTATAGGGATTGCAGTCAATGTCATTAAACAAAATATGTATGAACAGTTGAATGGAAAATGAATTTGCTCTGTAAACTTTCACTCAGATCACAATTAAAAATAAAAAAAAGTTCATATGTCATATTACATATAAGTGGTTATGATGAATTCAAGTGGAATCACAGCTCCAAGACCTGTAGGAATAACTGTCTGCTTGACTTCTGCTTTCATTGCTAATCTGTTTACTACTCCTCCTCCTAGAAAGTATTTCTTCATTCCTTTAGTCAAGCTATTTTCCTTCCTGTCTTCAAATTTCTCCTGATATAATTTACTCCTTCCACTTCCATCCCAGCATACCTATTTTTAATTATTCTAATCTCCTCTATTATTTTGTGAGTAGTGAACATAGGTCACCCAGAAAGAAAAAACAAAGCCCAAGCAGCCCAGAGCTTGGTCCCAGCATGTGAGATGACCAGAAGGCTACTGAAAATGCTCACACTCACACACATACACACACACACACACACAAATTTACAGCAGTTTTATTCATAATAGTCAAAAATTGGAAGGAATGTCCTTCAACAGCAAAATGGATCAACAAGCATATTCATATAATGAAATAGCACACAGCAATGAAATCTGAACAAATTATTGCCACATGCATGGATATATGGATAAAGCTCAGGGACATAATGTTTCACAAAGAGAGCCAAACACAAAATAATGCATATTGTATGATTCCATTTATATAAAGGTCAAGAATAGGCATAACTCATCTATTGTGATAGAGGTCTAATAGTGGCTATCTTTGATGGTTATGGTTTGGGAAGAAACATAAAAGTCTGCTCTGGAATTATAGTAATGTTTTATATTTCAACCTAGAAAGTGGTTTCCCAAGTGTACAGATGTGTACAATTCACTGAGCTTTACACTTAACATTTGTGCATTTTAATGTATATATATAAATATGCAAATTCATTTTCCATTCAACAGTTCATACATATTTTGTTTAATGACATTGACTGCAATCCCCATAATGTAACAGCTCTCTTCCCACTTCCTCCCTGTGGTTACCTTTTCCCTGTGTCCTTTCCTATCATTCCTACCCTCTGAGCTAACCCCCTGTGCAAATACATAAACATATATGTATATATATATGTATACATATTAATATTGTATATGAATATTTATATAAAAATATTGTTGTTGTTGTTATGTGCCGTCG
>NW_006921630.1:9423343-9427479 GCF_000298275.1 Orycteropus afer afer
AATAAATGTTAGCCACTTTTAGTAGTTAAACTCTGTGGAGCAAAAGGTGTCCTAGGTGGTGCAAATCTCTTAAGTTCACGACTACTAATTCAAAGTTGGTGGTTCCAACCTACCCAAAGACACCTCAAAAGAAAGGTCTGTCAATCTGCTTCAAAAAGGTCATAGCCTTGAACATCCTAGGGAGCACAGTTCTACTCTGCAACACATGGGGTTGTTATGAGATGGATTAGACTTGAGGGGAACTGGTTTGCCTTGTTTTTGGTTTATGGAGCAAACAGAGCAAGTAATGTCATCCTGTTTCACAGATGGTAGACATGAGGCTTGACTGTACTCAAGTACTTTCTCCAGCATGCAGAACTGATAAGCAGAGGAGCTGGTGTTTGAACCATGTTCTCTGACACTGGGTCTAGGGCATGCGATGCTACCTACCTTATTGGTATTCTTTCAAGGGTGACAAAGATGACTTGAGTTCCCTCTTTCTGCTTCTCAGTTGTCAGAGCATGCTTTCTACTTTTCCTGCATGGTGTTGGGAGGCCTCACCCATCTTTTGCTGATTAAGGGAAGCAGTCAGGCAATCAGAGTAAGCACGTCTGAGCTTTGGACAGAATGCTTCATAGTAATTGTTACAAATTAAAGATGTATTTACAACTATGCACAAATTACTTAGAAGCATGCATTACTATAATTACTCACAATTACTAACTTGGTATATTATGAGCCCAGAACAATGTATTGAGAAAATAATGGGGTTTTCTACAGTGCATGCAACGGATGCCCTACTTCCCATTTTCTCGGCCTTGCCTGTGGCTGAGCTCCAGGCAGAGAAAAACAAGCAAAAGGGGGGAAATTTTCTCCCCTTTAGCACTTCTTCATGATTCCTTTTCTGTGATTCCATTTCCAGTCTCTAAAAGTACAAATGTGACTACTGTTACTATATTCTGAGCTGAACAAATGGGAAGTCAGAAGTGCTACCAATAACCTCACCTGAGTCCACCCTGCTCTCATCCTTATCACTGTCTCTACATCACTCACTCTAAAATGTGACATCTTAAGTCATGGATAAAAGAAAGGAAGACACTGTCATTCATCTAATCTCTTCTGAGGAAAACTTTATGTGTATATATTTGTACATACATAAATATATGCATGCATATAACCCACTGCCGTCAAGTTGATTGCAAGTCAGTGACCTACAGGACAGAGTAGAACTTCCCCATAAGGTTTTTAAGGCTGTAAATCTTTACCTAAGAAGACTGTTACATCTTCCTCCCACAGAGTGGGTTTGAACTGATGACCTTTCTGTTAGCAGCTGAGAACTTAACCACTGCACCACGAGGGCTCCTTATGCATTTATGTACATACATATCTAGGAGTTCCTGGGTGGTGCAAATCATTAGTGTGTTTGGCTGATAACTGAAAAGTTAGAGGTTCAAGTCACCCATAAAAAAAACCCAAACTCACTGTCCTTGAATCAGTTCCAACTCATAGCGACCCCTCCTTAGGTTACTGAAGTGGTATCTCTACAGAATTAGATTGCCTAGTCCTCCTTCCAAGGAATGGCTGGTGAGTGTGAACCAACAGCCTTCTGGTTAGCAGTCAAATGTCTTAGGCACCCTCAAAAGAAAAGCCTGGCAATCTACTTCCAAAAAAACTTGCCATTAAAAACCTATGGAGCATGACCACGAATAGAGTTGGCAAACAATGTTTCTACAAGTGTATTTGTTAAGTGCTGTAAGAATGTCCAAAGGACCTCTGGTGGCACAGTGCCTCAGGTATTTGATGGTTAACCAGAAGGTTGGTGGTTCAAACCCACCAGCCACTCCATGGAAGGAAGACTGGGAAATCTACTTCCATAAAGATTTACTACCTTTGAAACCCAAAGGGGGTTGCTATGAGTCAGAATCAACTCGATTTTTTTTTTTTAAAATAAGAATGTCTGGGTGTGTAGTAGAGCTGACAAGGGACAAGTCTGTGGTGGCTTCTTGGCCACAGCTAGCTACCTGAGGAACCAAGTAGTTGGATCTGTTGGATCAGGACCATGGTTGCAGGGGACAGCAAGCTCAATTGGCATAACATACTACACAAAAACATTGTTCTACATGCTACTTTGGTGAGTAGCCACTGGGGTCTTAAAAGCTTGCAAGCGGCCATCTACATGCAACGATGAGTCTCTCCTCAACCCCAGCAAAGAAGAATGAAGAAAAGCAAAGATACATGGAAACAATTAGACCAAGGGACTATTAGACCATGTGATCCTCAGTCTTTATGACCATAGACCAGAAGAACTAGATGGTGCCCAGCTACCACTGTCAACCACTCGGAGGGGGATCAGTGCAGGAGACCAAGGATAAAGTGGGAGAACAATGTGGAACAAAACTGAAAATCATAAAAAAGAAAAAAGAAAGACCAGGTTTGCTGGTCTGATAGAGCCCGATGAAACGCCTGAGACTATGGACCCTAGTTACCCTTCAGGTCTGGAACTGAATTCATTTCTGTGGCTTCCAGCCAGATAAGTATATGACATGAACATTTACATAAGGCAGATACACTCCTTGGAGCGATCAATCATGGGAGAAGAGAAGGGCAGTGTTTGCACAGGGAGACAGCTCAGGGGGGCAGGAGTGCATGGGAGGGAAGGACATAGGGAAGATGTAACTATAGGGAGGACGTGGGAGGAGAGCTGATACACTGTGCGGAATTGCAGTCAATGTCATGAAACAAAATGTGTATGAACTGCTGTATAGAAAATGAAATTGCTCTGTAAACTTTCACCCAAATCACAAGAAAAATTAAAACAAACAAACAAACAACCTATGGAGCAGAGATCTACTCTCTGACACACATGAGGTTGCCATGAGCCAAAACTGAGTCAACAGCAACTGGTTTTATTCTGTATGTGTGTTTATTGTGGGCAAGGGGCAGGGTAGGGTGCTAGGGTTGGCTAGGATTGTAAACACATATAGACACATATACATATATAGACTTTTAAATACATGCACAAAAAACATACTTTTAATAGTACCTGGAATATAATGTTGTTGTTGTCATGTGCGGTCGAGTCAGATCTGACTCATAGTGACCCCTCCTTGGGTTTCTGAGGCAGCATCGCTACGGAAGTATATTGCCCAACCTTCCTTCCAAGGAGTGGCTGGTGGGTTTGAACCACCAGCCTTCTGGTTAGCAGTCAAGTGCCTTAGACGCTACGCTACCAGAGCTCCTTGGAATATAATAAGTATTCAATAAATGTAGCCATTCTTCTTATTATCCTTATTAAAATCCTGTGAAGCAAACAGAATGACTGTTGTTGTTGTTATGTGCCATTGAATCCAGACCCGACTCATACTGACCCCTCCTTGGGTTTCTGAGGTGGTATCACTACAGAAGTAGATTTCCCAACATTCCTTCTGAGGTGTGGCTAGTGGGTTTGAACCACCAGCCTTCTGGTTAGCAGTCAAGTGCCTTAGGCACTACACATCTTACTTCACAGAAAGTGGAACAAGTACCACTATGAAGGTGGTGGAGTTTCTGAAAAACTGTTAATCAGAATATGTGATGGGTCTCTTCTAGGAACTGGAGATCCAAGAACAAAACAGATGACAATAACAACAACAACAACAGTATGTTGTATGGTAAATTTGTTGGTGGGAAGTGCTGTGAGGAAACGTAGAGCAGAGCATGGAGGATGCATTGGTAACTGGGCTCTCCTAGAAGGTCCTATTTCACAGAGGCTTCAAGGAGGTGAGGGAGTGAATCATGAGCCTAGTTGGGGAAGAGCTTCCTAAGCAAAGCAGACAGCTAGTACAAAGACTCTGAGGCAGGAGCATAGTTGCCATTTTCAAGGAGAAGCTTAGGAAGCAGCGAGGCTGGGGCAGGTGATTGGTGGGGAGAGTAATCAAAGCTGAGGTTGGAACATGCACCAACGGTGCATTTAAAAAGCATTGAAAGAAATGACCTTTGGAGAGCTCTCTATTATTTTGTGCTTTCAGAGCATTATAATTAAAAGGTATTGTAGGCCAAAAATGAACTCCAGATGGATCAAAGACTTAAATGTGAAACCTAAAACTATAAAGTTCCTCAAGGAAAATTTAGGGGCAAATTTAAGGGCCCTAATATATGGCATAAATAGACTATCAAGC
>NW_006921630.1:9429629-9436172 GCF_000298275.1 Orycteropus afer afer
AAAAAAAAAAAAAAGGTATTGTAGGCAAGGGGCTGGGGAGAGTGCTAGGGTTGGTTGGCTTTTATACCCCTGTGGCATGTCATTGTCTAGAAACAAAGCACTATGCAATAAATGATAAGACAAACTGAACTGAAGTATAGATTTTTCTTTCATATTTTAATCCAATCCCCCCTCCACAGTCTTGTTCAGGAGCTGTGGCCCTAAGGGCACAATGGCTAGTTGGTCAAGTTGTGGTTCTACTTAGCTTCAGCCTGAATAATATACTCTCTCTCATTCTCTCTCCCTTCTTGCCTCCTTCCCTGAATCAGGAAGAAAGGTACAGAATTTATTTTTGCACTTTTATGGCAAGGCTGAGTTATTTTTATCTTTATAAATTATTTCTTATTTAAAAAAAATATCTCATTTAAGGAGACATATTTCTAAGTGATGAGGGTTATACATATTTCAGTAGGCACCCTTGGGGGCCATCTGAGAACCTGCCTGGCAGGAAAGTTTCCAAGCCCTCCTCAGAAGCCAGGGCAGTAATAGAGTTCCAGAGAGAATGTGAGGTAGAGGTGGGTGTGAGGATTGAGGATGCACACATGAAGGGGAGAGGGGAGAAGAGAATGCATTCTGGCCTTCCAGCCTCCTCCAAGGCTGCCTGATAATTACTCACAGCCTTTGCCAACTTATAATAACTTTGTAATATCTGAGTCAAATTTCCATGCAGACTGGGATAGATGAGTATAGTAATATACTCCTCTACTTAAGTCTTCTGGCAACAGTTTTTATGGGCAGCTCTTATGAGTAGATCTTGTACTAAAAGAAGTTGAAAAGGAAGCCCCTGGTCCTCAAAAGCCAGAGTTCACATTGTTGCATCCACATCTATAGCCTACATATTTTCAGTTACGCAGTGCAAACATTTAGACACATGAACAAACCTCTGAATTTTATAAAAAGGAGACGACTTGGCTTAATAAAAAATCATTATTGTTTCTGGAAATGGCTTTCTGATGTAGGAACAATGAAAAGAGGCAGGAAGAAGAGGAAATATGAATGAATAAAAAGTAAAAACAATAACAATGATGACAATGGCCAGATCTAACAGCCATTAGTTATTATGTTCTTACTATATATAGGATACTGAGTATCTCAGTTCCCTAGTGCTGCTGTAACAGAAATGCCATGACTGGATGGCTTTAAAGAACAGAAATTTATTTTTTGAGTTTAGAAGGCTGGTAGTCTAAATTCAGAGCACTGGCTACAGGAAAGGCTCTCTTTGTTGGTTCTGGGGAAAGACATTTGTCTCAGCTTCTTTAGCCCTGGTGTTCCTCAGTGCCTTGTGATCTTCACTTCATGGGGCATCTGTCTTCTCTATTTGTGCTTGTATATGGTCTCATACACAAGGACATCACGCTTGGGTAAAGCAGAGGGTTAGTGAAAAAGAGGCAGATCTTCAACAAGACAGATTGACATAGTAGCTGCAAAAATGGGCTCAACCACAGGAACAATTGTGAAGATGACACAAGACTGGGCAGTCTTTTGTTCTGCTGTACACAGAGTTGCTATGAATCAGAAATGACTCCACACCTAACAACAATGTGGTTTCATTAACGTAACAAAAAAAATCCTATTCCTAAATGGAATTATATTCACAGCTATAGGGGTCAGGATTCCAACACATACTTTTTGGGGACACAACTCAATCCATAAAACTAAACTACAGACTTACCTATGTTATCTCATTTAACCATGCAATCACTCTATGAAGCAACTAATATCATGCCCATTTTTCCAAAGAGAAACCTGAATTTTAGAGAAGTAAAGTAACAAGTCCAATTCTACACAGCTCTAGTATGCCAGTGAAGGCCTGTTTGCCCCAAGTCTCTGGGGAACGGGGAAATAAGAGCAAAGAAGAAATGAGGAAGACAATGGAAGAAGGAGAGAGAACTTTGCAGATAGGAATATAGCAAGCACATTCTGTTTGGCTGGTAGAAGATGGAAAATAAATACAGCTTTTAAAATTAATGTTATATTGGGAATTTCCATTAGGTTGTATTTTAGGATAGAAACGTATTTGTTTTTCCAGTTGACGGGTGTTATATTTTTCCATAGTTTTTTGAAGCAGTAAAAGGTAAGAACTATTCCTGGGTGTTAGCCACTTATCTGGTGGGAGGGATTAATAACTGGGAAAGCCAGCTGCTACTTATTCTTACATTTCCAGAACAGGTCTAGGTTCTAGTGCTGTGACAGATCATAACAGCTTGTTAGACTCACTCAACAATTCAGCTTGGGGAGGGGTGTGACTCTAACGGCCTCTAAAGTCCTTTCTTATCCTAAATTGTCATGATTCCATCCATCACTTCTCACATTTCTTTGCTCTCTCTCATTCCCTACTTTCACCCATCTATCTAATCTATCATATACCTTCATCTCTATAAATGATTCCAAAACTGAAATCATTGAAACCCAGAATTGGACATATATAAAGCTTTGAGATGCTAAGGTCAGGTAGAAAACTGTTATAATTCTAATGTTTTGTCATGGGTTGCAAACAAACGGGTCTTTGAATCTCTTGCTTGGTGTGTTCCATCCCCAGTTTGCTAGAGGTCCAGGAAGGAAGCAAAGTGGTTTCTTCAGTGGCTGCCTTTCCAAAGTTGGTCACAGGCTGGTGACTCTTCTTGGTGATACCTGGTGATATGGCTTGTAGGAAGTGGTGGCACTTGTGCTGTGACTTTGTGATATTCTCTTCTTATCTTTGTCCTTTCCTGACTGACCAGAATGTCAGGGGGCATACTTTTATTTGCATCCTTTGTAGAACATCTTTAGGTAGTCTCACTTGGGTTGAAATCTAAAGCTGAGAACCAAAACATTAAGTTTTTATATTTGTCTATTACTGAAAGAAAGAAATAGAAGTTATTTGTACTGGAAGTGTTGTATAGATGCCAGTAGATAAAACAGTGTTTCTCTCTTTCTAATCCTTCCATTATTTTTCCTGCCATTTCTTCTTTCTCTTCTATACCCTTCTCAAGGACTGGATTGTAATTCTCTTGAGGGAAAGACCATGTGATGTATCTCTGTATCCACTAAGGCACCTAGTTTTGAACTTGTCACATGTAAGTGCTCAGTATATGCATGTAGGATGGACAGATGCACTAACGAGGGGCAAAGAAGATGGACTGAAGAGCTCCCAACTCTGCAGTCTACTGCCTATGTGTGTTAGGTAATTCACACAGCCTCTGGGAGCTCTGGTGGCATAGTGCCTAAGGCATTTGACTGCTAACCAAAAGGCTGGTGGTTCAAACCCATCAGCCACTCCTCAGAAGGAAGACTGGGCAATCTACTTCTATAGAAACACTGCCTCAGAAACCCAAGAAGGGGTTGCTATGAGTCAGATCAACTCAATGGCAGTGAGTTTTAAGTTTTCATTAAGATGTAATTCCTAGTCTGTCAAATCCAGAACCCTCCACATAGTTTGTTATGAGAATCTAATGCCATAATCTTAAAGCACTTAGCACAGTGCCTGGTGTTATTAATTTGATCAACCAACGTTACCTAGGTAAAAGAAGAGAATAGGAAAATCCAGGAAGCTCATGGTAAATGACATGTAGAAGACAAAGTATTTTTCCCCCCATTTTCACCTACTGAATATTTATTTATTTTTAACATGATCTGGGTGAGTTTACAGAGCAAATTTGTTTTCCATTTGACAGTTCATCCACATTTTGTTCCATGACATTGACTGCAATCCCAAAGTAAACAGCTCTCTTCCCACAGCTCTCTTCCCACTTCTCTGTGCCCTTTTCCTGTGTCCTTCTTTCCTATGCATTCCTGCCCTCTGAGCTATCTGCCTATGCAAATGCTGCCTTTATGATCTCCCATGGTTTACTGTTCTAAGCAGTGTACCTACCTGGTATAACTGGCCACCTTGTAGGCCTGTCTGTTGTATGGCTGAAAGCCATGGGAGTGAGTTCAATTCCAGGCCTGGAGGGTAACTAGGAGCCATAGTCTCAGGGGTTTCACCAGTCTCCATCAGACCAGTAAACCTGTTTTTGCTTGTTTGTTTTTCATGATTTTGAGTTTTATTCCACATTTTTCTCCCACTCTATCCAGGATCTCCTATTTTGAGCCCTTTCTGAATGGTTGGCAGTAATAGCTAGGCACCATCTAGTTCTTCTGGTATCAGGGTCATGTAGGCTGAAGTTTGCATAATCCACTAGTCTCTTGTTTCCAAGCATCTCTGATTTTTTTTCGTATTTCCTGGCTCTTGATGAAGAGAGAGAAATTGCTGCATCTTAGATGGCCATTCACAAGCTTTTAAGACTGCAGTCACCAGTCACCAAAGCAGGAAGTAGAACAATGTTTCTGTGTTTGCCAACTGAGCTAGATGTCACCAGTGACCATGGTCCTGAACCCGTGGACCCAGCGACTCATACCCTCAAGGTGTTTGGCTGTGGCTAAGAAGTTATCATAACTGTGTCCCCTGTTAACTCTATTATATATATGGACATTCTTAATAGCAAATACAATGTATGGATACATTAAAAAATGTATGTAGAAATATCATCTATCAAACTTATATGTGGTCATGGGTATATTCCCTTTTACCTACCCATACCTGATCATTTAGGACGATGGAGTATTTTATTGAAATTGGAGCTTAGAAAGCTCTCTGGAAATTTAATAAGCAAGTTAAAAAGAGCCTAATACCTGGTACCTGGTGGAGACAAGGTGAGTAATTTGAGAGGCTAGGAACTGATTCTGAGTCAGAAAGTTTGGGCAAGCATTTAATTCTGTTTAATTTTTTTTAAAGAAGCTATAATCTCAGCTCAAGATCCAGGACTAAATAATAAGCTTATTGTCTCATATTTCACAGAAAATAAGCCCTGTATCTTTAGAGGAATGTCCTCTAAGTTAGTGCTTCCCTCTTTTGTTCTTTTAGTGTTTGATCCAGTAAAGATTTATTGAGTATTTACTATCTACTAGGAACTTTGTCATTACAAAGGATTTCAAAGATGAATAAGGAGCCCAAAGTCTAGAAAAGAACATATACATGAAAACAATGGTGGATTATAGTGAGTGTTCAGTGTAGCTCAGAGGAAAAAATAAAAACTTTCAATTGGAGTTATACATATGAATGGATGACTACACCAAGAGGGGAGGGGGTAGGAGAAAAGAAAAAACAGGCAGAGAAACTAGCTTTTCAAATACACAAAGTCATATAAGAATCTGATGTTGCCTCAAGTCTTACTTGTTTTATTTTCCTGTTATTATTGTTGTTATTAGGTGCTGTCAAGTCAGTTCCAACTCATAGTGACCCTATGTACAATGGAATGAAACACTGTCCAGTCCTGCACCATCCTCATAATCATTACTATGTTTGAACTCATTGTTGTAGCCACTGTGTCAGTTTATCTTGTTGAAGGTCCTCCTATTTTTTGCTGACCCTTTACTTTACCAAGCATGATGGCCTTCCCCAGGGACTGCTCCCTCCTGATAATATGTCCAAAGTATATGAGACAAAGGCTCACTATCTTTACTTCTAAGGAACATTTTGGCTGTATTTCTTCCAAGACAGGTTTGTTTGTTCTGATGGCAGTATATGGTATATTCAATATTCTCTGCCAACACCATAATTCAAAGACATCAATTCTTCTTCAGTCTTCCTTGTTCATTGTTCAGCTTTTACATGCATATAAAGTGATTACAAATACTATGGCTTGGGTCAGGTACATTTTAGTCCTCAAAGTGACATCTTTGCTTTTTAACACTTCAAAGAGGTCTTCCACAGTAGGTTTGCCCAATGCAATATATCACTTGATTTCTTGACTGCTGCTTCCATAGGCATTGATTGTGGATCCAAGAAAAGTGAAATCTTTAACAACTTCAGTACTTTCTCCGTTATCATTATATTGCTTACTCATGCAGTTGTAAGGATTTTTGTATTATATTGAAGTATAATTCATACTGAAGGCTGTAGAGCTTCATTAATAAGTGCTTCGAGTCCTCTTCACTTCCAGGAGCAAGGTTGTGTCATCTGCATGTTACAGATTGTTAATAAATCTTCCTCCAATTCTCATGCCTCAATCTTCTTCATATAGTCCAGCTGCTCAGATTATTTGCTCGGAATACAGATTGAGTAAGTATGGTGAAATGATACAACCCTGATGCACACCTTTCTTGATTTTTAAACCATGCAGTATCCCCTTGTTCTGTTTGAATGACTGCCTCTTTGTCTATGCATGAGCACAATTAAGTATTCTGGAGTTCCTATTCTTCGAAATGTCATCCAAAATTTGTTAGGATCCATACAGTTGAATGCTTTTCCATAGTCAACAAACATCTCTCTGGTATTCTCTGCTTTCAGCCGAGATCTATGTGACATCACCAGTGATATCGCTTATTCCACATCCTCTTCTGAATCTGGCTTGAATATCTGGCAGTTCCCTGTTCATGTACTGCTGCAACTGTTTTTGAATTTGCTCAGCAAAATTTTACTTTTGTATGATATTAATGCTTGTTGTTGTTGTTGTTATATGCCGTCGAGTCAGCCCCGACTCATAG
>NW_006921630.1:9436697-9437683 GCF_000298275.1 Orycteropus afer afer
TCTTCAGTTCTTTCAGCTTGAGAAATGCCCAGTGTATTATTCCTTTTTGGTTTTCCAGGTCTTTGCACATTTCATTATAATATCTATCTTCTTGAGCCATTCTTTGAAATCTTCTGTTCAGCTCTTTTACTTCATTTCTTCCATTTGCTTTAGCTACTTGACATTCAAGAGCAAGTTTCAGAGTCTCTTTTCACACACATTTTGGTCTGTTCTTTCCCTCTTGTCATTTTAATGACCTTTGGTTTCTTCATGTAGGATATATGATGTTGTTGATGTCATTCCACAACTCATCTGGTTTTCAGTCATTAGTGTTCAGTGAATCAAATCTATTCTTGAGATGGTCTCTACATTCAGATGGAATATACTTAAGGTCATACTTTGGCTCTCGCATACTTGTTTTAATTTTCTTCAGCCTCATCTTGAACTTGCATATGAGCAACTGATGGTCTTTTCCACAGTCACATCCTGGCCTTGTCCTGATTGATAATATTGAACTTCTCCATTGCCTCTTCCCACAGATATACTTGGTTTGATTCCCATGTATTCCATGACAAGGTCCATGTGTATAGCTGCCATTTATGTTTTTGAAGAGAGATATTGCCAATAAATAAGCCGTTGATCTTGCCAAATTCTATCATGTGATTTCCGGGGTCATTTCTATCACCAAGGCCTTATTTTCCAACTACCAACCCACATTCTTTGTTTCCAACTTTTGCATTCCAATCATCAGTAATTATCAGTGTATCTTGAGTGCATGTTTGATCAATTTTAGACTGCAGGAGTTGGTCAAAATCTTTAATTTATTTATCTTTGACATTAGTGGTTAGTGTGTAAATTTGAATAGTCATATTCCTTGTAGGCAATATGGACATTTTCTTATCACTAACAACATTGTGGCACCACTCAAATTGAAGAGAAACAGCCACAGACATCCATTAATCATCGGAACATGGAATGTACGAAGTATGAATCTAGGAAAACTGGAA
>NW_006921630.1:9440373-9443273 GCF_000298275.1 Orycteropus afer afer
AACAACAACAACAACATTGTACTTTAGGGTAGATCCTTAAATGTTCTTTTTGATGATGAATGTGATGCTGTTTATCTTCAATATGTCATTCTATATCATACTGTTTCATATGGTCATAGTAGACCATATGACTGTCTGATTCAAAATGGCCAGTACCAGAGTATTTCAGTTGAATAATGCTTACTATATCAATCTTTATGCATTCTATTTCATTTCCAATGACTCCCAATTTTCCTAGACTCATAATTCATACATTCCACATTCCAATTATTAATGGATGTTTTCAGCTTTTTTTTCCCCCTCATTTTGAGTCATGCCACATCAGTAAATAAAAGTCCTGAAAGCTTTATTCTATCTGCATCATTGAAGTCAACTCTACTTTGAGGAGGCAGCTCTTCTCCAGTCAATATCTGAGTGTTTTCCAACCCAAGGGGCTCATCTTCTGGCACTATATTAGACAATGCTCTACTACTATCCATAGGTTTTCACTGGGCAATTTTTTTAAAAGTAGATTGCCAGTTCCTTTTTCCTAGCCTGTCTTAATCTGGAAGTTCTGCTAAAATCTGTCCACCATGAGTAATCCTGCAGGTATCTGAAATACTAGTGTCAGAACTTCCAGTATCACAGCAATACATAAGCTACCATAGTACAACAAATTAACAAACAAATTGAGTTCCCCATTATGATTACCTTTACAGCACGATGTAAAAGGAAACCTTCTGAAAGAGCATGAGACCTTATTGAACAGACTGCCACCAACTATGTAGGGCCCACTGTTAACCAGACAAGGCTACAAGGTTGATCTTTGTACAAGCAATCCCAAGTTGTCTGGATTTTGTAACTCTCTGGCAAGACTAGAGAGTTTAGGGGACAACTATGGTAGAAGTAGAAGTCAAAGTTACAAGGGATCTGGTAGACACATTGTGGTAGTTATGTTTGTGTGTCAACTTGGCTTGGCCTGGTTGAGTGGCTGGGCAGCTGGTGGTAGTATTCCCCATAATGAGATTGGAAATCAACTCCATGGTGGGATCTACCACAAGCAGCTGAGTAGTTGTTTTGGGTATGTGTTCTGCTTCCTGTATATATGGAGAAGCCTTGGGAATGGTCTCTAGTCTATGGCATGCTTGGACCCTGCATGTAGCCATGTCGTTGCTGAGCAGCCTGCTATGCTCTGCCGACCTTGGGACTTAAAATGGACTTAAGTTAATGGCCTGCCATGTGGTTTGGTGACATCAGGACTGTGCCTTTTTACTTGTCAACCCTGGGGCTTCTGAGCCTCAGCAGCCAGCAGCCATCTGAGTGAAGAAATGCCCCTAGCTCCAGTGGACCGGAAGCAGGAGGCAGACCTGGACCCCAAGGTTGAGGGGCTTTCACCCAGCCCCTAGAGCCTGGTACTATGAACTTGGACTTAAAGCATCCAAATTGTAAGAATAAACTCCTGTTTATTAAGGTCATCCTATTTGTGGTATATTCCTGTCAGAGCAGCACTAGGTAACCAGAACACACACTATATATGATGAGAAGGGAATTAACTGAGGTTGGGAGTAGGGAAAAGGGCTGATGGCATTGTCCATATGTGCAGGGCAAAGGCGTATAATGGGAAAGGTGAAAACCAAAGAACCCAGATAGGGGGTTCTATGTCTGGAGGTAGAGTAAATCTGAGTGATGTAGAGTTTGATCAGTTTGTACATATCAGGCCAAGTCTCAAAGGCAATAGAACAATGAGATTGAATCTGTCCAAATGACTCTGTAGTACTGAATGAATGAGGCAAAGGACATGTCCTATGACTAGAGGGCTAGTCTTGTTATCTATATATATTTGTCTTTTATTATCATAGAGTGGTTTTTGAGCCTCTGGTGCAGATACCTACAGTCTCCATGTTTTGTCTATCATGTCAGACAAGAGCTATTGTTTTTATCCTAGGAAATTTCTTGTTGGCTATAGAAAAGGGAAAAGGGAGGGATAAACATCTCTATCTCAATAAGCTACTATGGTAGATTGTCTTGTTACTTGGTTTGAATTAAAAAAAAAAAATCGCCAACCAGAAAGCCAAAAGATTCTGAGGCCCCACCAGTTACTAGCTGGGCAGCCAATTTTAAGAAGAAACTGACCCCTCGTGGTAGAGAAGAAGGACTTGAAATCCAGTATGTCACAAAAGTTTGTGTTTTTCAGCAAAAAAGAGCAAGATGGCAAGGACTGATTATTTAGGATGAGATTTAATGCTTGGAAAATGTGAAATAAGAAGCCATATAATCATTATCAGTTGTCAGAAGGGACCATTCTCTGAGAAGGATGTCATGACTGGTAAAGTGGAAGGACAATGAAGAAGGGGAAGGCCCTCAACAAGATGGACTGACACAGTGGCTGGAAAATGAGCTCAGACATAGCAAGGATTGTGAGGCTGGCATAGGACCAGGAAGTGCTTCGTTCTGTTGTACATAAGGTTGCTATGAGTCAAAGCCGACGTGACGGCACAAAACAGCAAAACAAACAATATAATCATTACCATCTTGGTGGATGTAACTCTTACTTTAGTTGGAATAGACAACTGCCTGGATGATATGGACTGAAGGGCATCATGAGGAAATGTCACAAAATTTTTAAATAATAGAAACAACAACAACAAAAACAAACCAACTGCAACCAAGTCAATTCTGACTCATAGCTACCTCCACTGGGTTTCCAAGGTGGTAAATCTTTACAGAAGGAGATTGCCCAGTTGTCCTTTTGAGGAGTGGTTGGTGGGTTTGAAACACCAACCTTCTGGTTAGCAATCAAATGCCTTAGGCATTGTCACTAAACCAAAAAAACCAAACTCACTACCATCAAGTTGGTCTCAACTCATAGCAACCCCTCCTTGGGTTTCTGAGATGGTATCTCTACAGAAGTAGATTGCCCA
>NW_006921630.1:9447811-9449154 GCF_000298275.1 Orycteropus afer afer
ATCTTCCTTCTGAGGAGTGGCTGATGGTTTTGAACCACCAGCCTTCTGGTTAACAGTCAAGTGCCTTAGGCACTAAACTACCAGAGCTCCCCGTTAGCCATTAGAGAGATGTAAATCAAAACAACAATGAGATACCATCTTGCCCCAGCACTAACAGCAAAGTTTAACAAGACATAACAAATGCTGGTGAAGATGTGGAGAGACTGGAACTCTCGTACACTGCTGGTGGGACTGTAATATGCTATAACCACTGTGGCAAACAGTATGGCAATTCTTTAAAAGGTTGGAATTAGAAATACCATTTGACCCAGCAATCCCATTACTAGGGATATATCCTAAAGATATGAGAACCAAGACAAGAACAAATATATACACACCCATGTTCATCGCAGAACAATTTACAATAGCAAAAAGATGGAAACAACCTAGGTGCCCATCAACAGAAGAATGGATTTCCAAACTATGGTACATACACACAATGGAATACTATGCAACATTAAAGAATAATGTAGAATCTACAAACACCACATAACATGGATGAACTTGGAGGATATTATGCTGAGTGAAATAAGTCAATCACAGAGGGACAAATATTGTATTAGTTCATTATTGTAAAAAGTCAAGGAAAGGTTTATATATGGTGGAGAATTTTGTTGGCTACAAGGGGAGGGCAGGAAGAGGAGGGAACACTAAGAAAATGAAAAATAAATTTAATTAAAAAAAAACCCTCCAGAGTCATCCCATTGCAATGATATAAAATCCAAACTATTTATAGGTTAGCAAAGTGCTACATGGTCTGACCCCAGCTTCTTTCTCCAAATGTATCTCCTACACTCTCCACCTGAAGGAGATCTGGTGGCACAGTGGTTAAGGCATTTGACTGTTGACAAAAAGGTCAGTGATTAAAACCCACCAGCCACTCTGTGGGTGAAAGATGAGGCAGGCTGCTTCTGTAAAGATTTATAAACCCTATGGGGCAGCTCTACTCTTTTCTACAGGGTCACTAAAAGTCAGAATTGACTCAATGGCAGTGGGTTTGGGTTTTGGTTCTCCACCTTACTCAATACACAACAGCTACCCTGGCCTTCTTTCTATTCCTATCCAAGTTGTTCCCTCTGTGAGGAACCCCCTTTCCCCCCAGATATTGCTCCTCCTCTTCATTCATAGATGCTGATTCAAAGGTCACTTTCTCAAGGAAGCCTTTACTTCTCACCCTGGCTCACCAAATTATTATGTTCACACACACACACACACACAAAAATCTCACTGCCGTCAAGTCGGATCCAACTTGTAATGACCCCTCCTTGGGTTCCCAAGACGGTATCACTACGGAAGTAGAATGT
>NW_006921630.1:9449449-9459659 GCF_000298275.1 Orycteropus afer afer
TCAGCTGCTGTGAATTTGTTTATCAACTCCTCTCCAGGGCACCAGCTAGCAGGAGTTCAGGACTATCTCTAGCAGCAATGTGGGGAGACAAAAGAGGATTACATAGGACTGCAGACAGATTTAAAAAAAGGATTTGCAACGGGGAGGTATGGGAGGGAGAAGCTCAGGTAGGTGGAAGTACTTGAAAGAGGGTGCAGTCAGGTAGAGAACACCTGGAGGGCTCCTGGAGAGGATTTGCGGTCATGACAACTTTTCACACTTCCCACTAGTTTGCTCAAAGCTGACAAGGGCATTTCTAGAGTGAGGCCAAGTAGAGCTGGAAAACATCAGGGCATTTGTTCCAACTTAAATGTGGCCTTCTTTCTATATCACCAAATGTACAAGCACATGCCTTTGACCATCAGGATGCTTATCATCTTGCACTAGTTGCTAAGAGGAAATTCAGAAGAAGCATGTAAGCAATCAATAGAAATAAGCTGGAACAGAACTCTTAAAAAAAAAAATGGATTCCCCAAAACTCTAGAGGACAGATTCTTTCTGGAGGTTAGAGAAAGGAAAATGGGAGAGAGGAGTGAGATGCCAAGGGAACAAGGGTGGGTGATGGGGAGCGAAGCTCCTTTAGGAGTTAAATAGAACAATGATAACTTCTGGAAATGCACAACAACAGTGACAGTTCTACTGTGGAGGGAGAAATGAATAAATCTTAGAGCTGCCCCACAACACCTAGGTACATCACCTCCAATGGGTAGCATCACAACTTACAACTGCACAGGCAGACAAGGAAAAGATTGGATATTCTGAGTTTTCTATCCTTTTTCAAATTCTCTGTTGAATTTCTCACGGCGGTTCTTTTGGGACAGAGCTGTGCCCTTCTCATCTGACTATTCTGCAGGACTGTGGCACAGCCTTACGTAAGACATATGCAGAGAATAACAGGATTTCTGGGAAGCAGATCTTAAAGGCTGATTTTTTTTTTTTAACTGCATTGCTAAATTTAGGGAAATGATTCAGAAGACACCCCCACTCCATCACATGCGCACACACCTCTCTGTCTAGTGTTCCCCACAAGTTTAATAGTTCTTGGCATTTTATTTTATTTTTTCTAGTTTCAGCATAGGGCCTTGTGTTTATCTGCAGAGGTTCTTTCTGTAGGGATCATTTGCCTTTTTTTCTAGGTGAAGTGGTGGCTTGGGCTAACATGAATAAAATGTAAAGCAAAGCATGACATCTTTTCACATGAAGCAGAAATTTGGGCACTGCATGGCTCATGATGGAAAATGTGCCCCTCCTCGAAGGGTCTGGGGAGAGTTGGTGATTCTTCTGGACAGTCGTCACAAGTCATC
The DNA here is from genome assembly GCF_000298275.1 of Orycteropus afer afer. Lineage (NCBI taxonomy): Eukaryota > Metazoa > Chordata > Mammalia > Tubulidentata > Orycteropodidae > Orycteropus > Orycteropus afer. The sequence goes on from NW_006921630.1 coordinate 9,450,793, forward strand.
AGTCTTTGAAATCTCAAACTGCAAAGAACCTCTTGACATCACATTCATGCTATTGGCTCCTATGCTTCGTTCTTTACGTTCTAACCCAGAGAGGCTACTAATAAGCCAAGTGTTCCTGAGCATGTCATTTCCTCTCAGCCTCATTTTCCTGGAGAGTGCACTGGAGCAGCCCTCCTCAAATTGATCCTAGAACTCTAGTGGGAATGTACAGTGCATACTTTCATCCCTTCGTCTGGTCAATCATAAGGCTCAATAGCACTTTAAAGACTAATATGTCCTTTTGTTTAAAAAAAAAAAAAGGTAATATTTTCTGAATGAATTTGTCCATGAAACAGTCCCCTGCACCACTCTCCTCTACCCACTCCTCTGGCCAACTTTTAACCTCCTTCTCACTGGGCCCTATGATCTAAGGAATATATTTTTGGAAATCCTGAATAGATGACCTTGTGGATGCCTTCCACCTCCAGATACAGCTCTGTATCTACATCTGGTCTCAGATACGTGAGACCAACTTACTGCCAAATATGCGCCAGGTGCAATGAGAAGAGATTTGGTCCCTGCTTCTAAGTTATTTGGAAGCCATGATCTATTTTGGTTCATGTGATAGAGAAGTAGGTTGTCTAGGTACCTTGATGACTTTGAAGTGTGAACAGGATGCCCCTAAAGTCAAGGATTACTTATAATTCGTTGGCTGATAAAGAGCTTGCCCTAAGTCCTTAGATATCTGCTTGTAAGTTCATCAGAAATGTGTGGATCCATGGTGAAATACTGAATGGAAACTGCCCTTTCTTTATCAACCAAACCCTTAATTACTGGGATGAAAGAGCTCCGTCTTGGTCCTGGTGAGGACCATGATCAAGTGTGGCCATTAAGGGACAAGCTAATGATTGACAAGGATCATGCAGACAGTATCTGGAGATTCTGCCCATGAATCCTTTCAGAGGAAATAAATTTGAATTGAGAACAGGAAGAGTCTTGTTGATGGTAGAGCTTAAAATCTGGTATATTTTATCAAAACATGCCTTTGATTTGGTATTCTCTTTTCTGGGCAAGGCAACTGCAAATCTGCCTCAGGCTTTCTAGCTAATGGTACCACCCACTGGGTCTCCATATGGCCTCATGACTAAGGACATTTGTTATAACTTTAAAGTGGCCCCTAACTGTGCCATAGGCACAATGGTACATGAGTACATCAAGCTAGCAGAGGTATGACTTAGGGGCAGATGCTTAGGGGAAAAAGCTGGCAGAAAAGATGCTGCTTCTGGAGATACCAATGACAGATCACCTATGGCATTTGGAATATCTCTCCAACAACAACAGTGACACCTTCAGTGAATGAATACTCAGACAGGCCTTATCTGCTCTTTTCTCCAGACAACTTTGAAGGAAATGACACTTGATGGTAAGAGCAATAAAACAGAAGGCAAACAAACAAACAAATTGAAAAAAAAAAAAGCTGTGGGGAGACTGGGGGATGAAAGGAAGGTGAGGAGGCAACTAATGAGCAATGGGACTGAGAGATGATAAAACAGCCAATGCAAAAGAGAGAGAATTACAGGAGGAAGATGTATTCAATATCAAGTCTAAGGAAATCAAATGCCCACATCCCCACCCCCTATACATGCAGCAGCAGGCAAAAGAGAACATTGTTCCCTAACAAGAGTGGGATGTTAGAGAGAGAAGTGGGAGACAGAGAAACAGCACCTCTACGCCTCTGGTGCCTTGTCCTTGAATGGACCATCACTTGAAGACCTGTGTTGCAGGGAGGTGAGGTAGGGGACAGGCTAAATCGGCTTCCAAAAGGGGGATTAGGTGTCCTCATTAACCTTTCTCATTTCAGGTTCCTGAGAAGCTGGTGGGGTGGGTCACTTTATGGCACAGTGACTTTAGCAGATTAACATCTTTTGGGGAGAAAATGGGAGAGGCGAGAGGCAGAGTGGTGCTGGACAGAGGCAGTGCCAGTGTGGGGGTGGGGCTGCACTGCAACTTCAATCACCAGAGGGCCAGGAGGCTCACCAGCTGCTAATCAGCAAGGGTCTCATCAGCACTTTACACAACTTTGTATCTTTGTATTTATGCGACAATCACTGTTGACTTCAACCTCAAAGAACTCTAGTCATCTTTCTCCCTCCCCCATAACCCCTTTTTTTTTTCTACTCAGATAGCTAATTGGTACAGAAAAATCTAACTGTCATCACTGGGGCTGAGCTTTCTGTCATCCTGGTGTTCCTTTTCCTTGATACTATGGTCTCCGTTTCCCTGATGTTTTCACCTGCCTGCCAAGCTCTTTCTTCCTCCTTCCCCCCACCCTTACCCAATCTTTCCAGATCACCTAACTTCAATCTGCACATCAAACCAAAAAAACCAAACCAGTTGTTGTGGAGCTGACTCTAACGCATAGTGACCGTGTGTGTCAGAGCAGAATTGTGTTCCACGGAGTTTTCAATGACTGATTTTTTAGTAGATTGCCAGGATTTTCTTCTGAGGCACCCCTGGGTGGACTCTAACTCCCAACCTTTCAGTTAGCAGCTGAGCCCATTAACCATTTGCACCACCCAGGGACTCCTGTTTACACACAAACTAAAAACAAATCCACTACCATCAACTCCATTCTGACTCATAGGGACTTCGTAGGACTGAGTAGAACTGCTCCATAGGGTTTAGAAGGCTGTAATCTTTATGAAAAGAGACTGTCACATCTTTCTCTCACAAAGCAGCTAGTGGGCTCTAATCACCAACTTTTTGGTTAACAGTGGAGCACTTAACCCACTGAGCCACCACAGATCCTTATCTTCACACAGGGCAATATAAAATCAAAACCAGGTAGCTGTATCTTGTTACATTGTAAATCCTTTTAATCCTTGAAGAACCTTGATCATCTTGGATTTGCAAAGAAAGGCTTAGACCAGTATAGATGAGTAGGACTTGAGACAGTTGTTTGACATAATTGTTGTTGTTGTTTGCCGTCGAGTCAGACCCGACTCATAGTCACCCCTCCTTGGGTTTCCCAGGCAGTATCACTACGGAAGTAGATTGCCCCATCTTCCTTCCGAGGAGTGGCTGGTGGGTTTGAACCTCCATCCTTCTGGTTAGCAGTCAAGTGCCTTAGGCACTATGCTACCAGAGCTCCTGTTTGACATAATAGGGTGAGAGAATTCCCATATTTAACACAGGAGACAGGGTGAAGAAGAGAGACAAGAGGAGAAGAAAAGGGAAGAGTCAGCAAACTAGCTAAAGGGAACTAATGTTCTTGGGTGATGAAGCCAGTGAAAAACCCCAGTGCGGAAGCCTAAAGGGCTTTTAAGAACAAGAGTGTGTTCTGTTCAATTCAAAGAGGCTTGTGCTGCTAGAATAAATACTCCTTCTTTTCTCCCCATCAGAAACCTTTATAGAGTCAATCACAGATACAAAGAGCTCTGGTAGCATAGTGCCTAAGGCACCTGATTGCTAACCAGAAGGCTGGCAGTTCAAACCCACCAGCCACTCCTTGGAAGGAAGGTTGGGCAATCTACTTCCGTAGTGATACCACCTCGGAAACCCAAGTAGGGGTGGCTATGAGTCGGATCTGACTTGATGGCACATAACGACAACAACCACATATACAAGTGCTTTATGTTTTATAGAATTTGGGGAAGGAGCAATTTTCTATCTGGAAGCAATGAGACATAAACATCAGAGAGCTCACTGGATGACAGAGCATCTCTCAAACTTGTCAACTCAGTGAGAGCTATGACTGAGTTCTAGAAAATGACTGGTTTCAAGAATCTGTAGATACCTTGGGAGGACTTAATGACTTCCCCAAGGTTGGAAGGAAAACAGTAAGAGATATTAAGGCAATCTTATCTCAATTTATAAGAGCAGAGAGACTCCAGCAAATGATGTCTGGATTATAAAGACACAAGAATGAACTGGGGTGCCAGATTTAGTTTTTTTAATCTTGACTCTATCCCACTAGCTATGTGTCTTTGAATAAGTTGCTTAACCTCTCTGAGCCTACCTTAAATTTCTCTTCTGTAAAATTAGGAATAAATAAAACTCTTGTAGGTTTATTAGGTTTAAATGCATCTGAAAACGACTCCAAAGTCCCTGGCACACTAAAAGCACTCAGTAAATGTTAGTTCTTCCCACTATCTACCATCTTGATACTATTCCCTCAGTTCCTCTTTGATATTGGTCCCATCAATCATCCATTATTGTTATATCTTCTTCTTATCTCCACTTTATCATATAAATATACCCTAAACTTTCTTTTATAAGACCTATGTTCCATAAAACCCAAAACCCAAGTTGGAGTTGGGTTGACTCCAACTTATAGTGAACCTATATAGGACAGGGTAGAACTGCCCCGTAGGGTATTCTAGGCTGTAATCTTTAGGGAAGTAGATTGCCACATCTTTCTCCTGAGGGGTTTGACTGCCAACTTTTCAGTTAGCAGCTGGGTGCTTAACCACTGCACCACCAGGGCACCTCTGTGTTCTCTACTGCCCTATTTCTCTTTTCCAAGTTGTAAGTTATAATAATCGTGACAATCATGTGAAACACATCTACTTCCTTGCATTCCAATCAGTCCCCAATTCCCTACACTCTGGCTTCTGTCCCATTGCTCCAGTTAAACTGCTCTCTCTAAGGTCATTAATGACCTTTAGAATGGTCAGGTTCAAAGAACTCCGTTCAGTATGCCCCTTTTAAAATAGTATTTACTGAGGCTTTAGTGAAAGCTTACACAGCAACTTAGATTTCCATTTGATATTTTCCACACAAATTTTTCCATGACATTAGTTACTTTTGTCACAATGTGTCAACATTCTCATCATGTTCATTTGTTCCTGTCCCAGTACTCTAGTTTCCCTGCCCTTTATCATCTCATCTTTGTTTTTGAGAAAATGTTGACCATCTCATACTGACGGTTTTTAAGCACGGCATCAATTTTATGGGTAACATTCCTTATTTTGTGCATCACTCCGCTATGTTGGCAGAAGGTGGTCTCAGGATAGGCTTGGTTCTAGGTTTAAAGAGCATCTTAGAGTGCCAGTCTCAGGGTGGGGGGAGTCCTATGTTCTCTTTTCCAGTTTGTCTGGCTTTTTATTTTGCAATTAGAATTTTAATTCTGCTCTGTATTATTCTCCTATACTATCCAGGACCAGCAACCCCAGTCAGGAGTCAGAGGTGGTAGCTGGGTACCATGTAGTTCTTCTGGTCCCAGGGTAGATGAGGTTGTGGCTCTTACAGACTACTTTCTTCACTACACTTTCGGTTACCTCCTTACTTTTTTGCTCCTGGTGAGTCAAGACCTGTAGATGTGTCTTTTTATTTAACCTCTCAATGATATTTGCCACTGAGGTCACTCTCTCTTCTCTTTGAGTTATAGACCATCCCCATCTCTAGCTGCTAGGCCACAAGTCTGTTACTTTCCAGTGTCTTTCTTCTATGGCCTCTCAATATGTTGTGCCCCTGCCCCTGAATTCCATGTTGACCTTTTTGAATTCATATTCTGTATCATTTTGGGGGGAATCTTACTCAACATTAATCCAGCCACCATCCATAAGCTGATGACTCTAAAATAAATAAATAAATAAATTTATAAGTATATTTGTAACTATAAAATAACTTTATAACTATATAATAACTATAACTGATCAAGGAGTTATCCCTAAGGACTATGTCCATTTTTATATAAGCCTACCTCTTCAGGTCAGCAACATATATTGGAGTACATACTTTATACCATGAATATAAAATGAAGTGAAATATAGCTTTCAGGATTCTAAGGGGGTACTGCATGATTGGAGAAAGTTCCAACTTCCCGAGACACCTTCAATTCCATTAACAGGGAAAAGGGGGAGCCCCACAGTTTCAAACTAGGGAAAGTCCTTCCCAAAAGAGGGCAAGTGCAAGTTCTCAATCAACACAAGGACCCTAGGCCTTCTACCTGCCAAGGACAAGGGTCAAGAGAGAACTCCAGACACCCACACCTCCACACCCACAAATGCTCACAGCTGGACATTCAAAGTGTGTGTCACTATCTGTCTTGAACCCACCCAAGCTAATCTCATTGTGGTTTTATGCTTGTTCATATTGGTCATCACAAGAAGCCTCAGACTCCCAAGTCACCCTTCATTTCCCATCTTGTCATCCCTATATGTCTTTGTACAATCCCAATTCTATCCTTGTATCCCCTCCCCTCCCAAGCTTCCCAAACCTGCTTCAGTGCCCTCTCCAATGTCATGGTCCAGTGTCATGGTCCATTTCATTAGTGAAAATGCTCATGTCTCCAGCCTCTACTCTGAACATTCCTTACACTTTCTTGTTGGCTCCTTCCTGATGACACTGCCTCCAATAAAGCAGGGGCTGCTTCTCCTCCCAAGACCCACATAGTCTGGGCTTGAAGGTAGGATAGGGTCCTCCTTGCTCCTTGTGCCACTTTCAGGCCACTCTTTTTCTCTCTACCCAGATACTCCAGATTTGAATTGTGTGTGATCCAATTATATCCACCACTAGTCTTTATTATAGCCAAAAAAATCAAACCTGTTGCCTTCCAGTCCGTTCTGACTCATAGCTATCCTATAGGACAAAGAAGAACTGCCCCATAGGCTTTCCAAGGCTGTAATCTTTATGGAAGCAGATCACCAGGTCTTTCTTCTGCAGTTCTTGGTAGGTTCGGACCACAGACCTTTCAGAGAACAACCAAACACTTAACCACTGTGCCACCAGGGCTCTGGTTGTAGCCATAGTATACTGATTCTTAGCTCACTGTCATCTCTTCCAACATTGTTTCTGTCTTAATGTCTGATGATTTCAGTACACATGAAGATGAACCATCATGCAGCCTGGCCAGACAGTTCAATAAACACCCCTACTCTAGTGCCTTGTCCTCTATCTCCCTCAAGTTCTCACTCCTGTGGTGGCAGCCTAGACTGTGTCCTAAAAAATCATTGTGACTACTCCATAATAAAATTCCATGCCACCCTCTCCCTTATCACTATCTCCTATACTTTCACCATTCTCCCTCAAGCTCTCTCTAATCCCACTGGAACTTATGATCCACTCGTGTTACCACCTTTGCACTGTCCACTTGATGTCTTTGCCTTTTCCCTTGTCACCCTGCTTAAATTACTTAGTCAATCCTTAGTAACTTCCTTGTATGTACCCTCATTTTTCTTGCCTCTCTCTTTCATTGTGTCCACTGGGAAAAACTGCAGATTCAATTATTTCTAACTCTTTGCTCTCTCTCATCTATAGACTCCATGCAGTAGTTGTTGTCAATGGGTGCTGGTGAGTTAATTTTGACTCATAACAACCCCATGTGACAGAACAGAACTGACCCATAGGATTTTCTAGGATGTAATCTTTAGGGGAGGAGATTGCCAGGTCTTTCTCTTAAGGAACTTATGGGTAGGTATGAACCACTGAACCTTTTGGTTAGCAGCTGAGTGCTTATCTTTTGTGCCACCATGGCTCAGTAAGTGGTTGGAAATATACACATAGCCATGCTGGCTGGCCTTGCTTTAAATTCATGCCTGTAACCTCAAGTGGGCCTGCCATGCTGCCCAGCAACCGTACTGTATTTCCTAAAGCATTTTCTCTCCCACTGTGCTAGATGATTGCTTCACACCTTCTTCTTCCTCCTCACACATTCATCATCTTTGCCCCAATTTCATTCTCAGCAGACGACCTTGCTACTTACTTCCCTGAAAAAACTGGAGCAATCAGAAGAGAGCTTCCATAAACTCCCACTACTCCATCTACCCACCTCTGCCATCTGTATTCGTATATACTCTGCCTTCCACCTAGTATTAAGAACTCTTTATTTGCCTATCTAAAGCCAACCCCTCCCTGTGTAATTAAGAATACCTAACTGAAATGAGTTGGGAATGTATGCATTTGTGTGTGTGTGTGTGTGTGTGTGTGTATGGTATAATATATATAGAGAGATTGTTTCCAGTTTCTTGCTGTTATAACTAAGACTGTCATGAATGTCTTAATGTCTAAATTTTAATTAGAAGGCTGTGGTGGTTCAGTGGTAGAATTCTTGCCTTCCATGTGGGTGACCCAGGTTCAATTTCCAGCCAATGCACTTCATGCACAGCCACCACCCATCTGTCAGTGATTGCTTGCATGTTTCTATGATGCAGAACAGGTTTCAGTGGAGATTCCAGACTAAGACAGACTGGAAAAAATATCTGGTGATCTACATCTAAAAAATCAGTCAATGAAAAGCCTAGGATCACATCAGCTCAGTTCATAATGGATCATGAGGATGTTGCAAAACTGGTCAGCATTCTGTTCTATTGTGCATGGCATAACCATGATTCGGGAGCTGACTCTATGGTAGCTAATAACAACAAAATTTTAATTGGAATGTTTGCGTTATTTTCTTAAGATGGATTCCCAATAATTATGATAGGGACAAACCTTATTTATATTTTTATGATTCTTGATAGACAGACAAATAAATAAATAAATAGGCAGAAAGAGGGTAAGAAGCTTTTGGTTCATTGATGGACATGAGCAAAATAATTAACCTTACAAAACAAAATCTTTAATACAATGAAGGTACAACAAAATCATGAATAACATTTGGGAAATATGGTTGAGTTTATATGCTACAAGACAGTCAATTCAAATGGTAAATTTTATACCCATTCTTTTCTCAAAAACTTAGTTAATTTTTCATGTTTACCATTTTCTTTGAGAAATGGACAGAAAAGCAATAAAAAGTGAAAATATTAATTTCTGCTTGTACCCTTTGTGCCAACTTGCAGAAAACAATTCCAGAAAAGAGTTTCAATTATGTGATTTTCTTCACAATAAGTATTTGTGAAACTAAATTACTAAATCTTCTTTGTATTCTAAGAACTGCACAATTG
>NW_006921630.1:9466994-9472261 GCF_000298275.1 Orycteropus afer afer
CTGTCCTGGAGGAAGTGCAGCCAGAATGCTCCTTGGAAGCAAGAATGGCCAGACTTTGTCTCACCTACTTTGGTCATGTTGTCAGACGAGACCATTCCCTGGAGAAGGATGTCATGCTTTGTGAGGTGCAGGGTCAACGGAAGAGGGGAAGGCCCTCAAAGAGATGGACTGACACAGTGGCTGTGGTGACGGGATCAAGTACAGCAAGGATTGCGGAGGTGGCGTGGGACCAGGCAGTGTTTCATTCTGCTGTGCATAGGGTCACTATGAGTCGGAAATATCTCGACAGCAGCTAACAACAACATATGCTCTGTGGGCCAGCTGAGGTTCAGCAGATCTAGGCTGGACTCTGCTTCTTAGTGCAGCTCTGCAGGTCAGTTGGGGAGGCTCTGCTTTAGGCTGCACGTGGTGGGGGCTGCTTTGCATCAAATGAGTCTCATCCTTCTACCCAAGGCATATTCTCTAGGCAAATGGCAGAGGTGCAAGAGGGCAAACGGAAAGGGAAAGTAAGTAACAGAACTAAATCCTAAATCAAGCTCCACTCACAGAGAGACCACATCAAAGATGCTAATGTGTAGAATGGTGAAGAACTGGGATCAAGAAAATCATAGGCTGTCATGCAGGAAAAAAGAAACCAGTGAAGATTCACAAGACCCAGGGAAGTCTGAACTATGAGGAAGTAGGGAAGTTTTAGATAAGCCCTCTGAACAAAGTAAGAAGAGCAATCCACTATGGCTTCTGAAGTCATCTAAGGAAGGAAATCAGGAGCCATGGAAGATGATAAGTTCTTAATTTCCTCCAAGTTCATAACCCTATAATGAAAACACTGCAACATTTCAAACCAAGGGCTGTGTTTTTATCTTTGGGGACTACGAGGAGTCAGGTAGCTAGAAGAGTATAAGACTCACTCTGCATTCAGTCTTGAGGAAGAGAGATTTTTATAATTAAAGAAGTGAAGCTGGGAACTCTGGCTATGATGAACCTCTTTTCAGATTGTTTCTGTCTCAAAGCTGTTGACTGTGAGTGGCTATTTGAGAGACTAAGCCACAACAGTGGCCTCAAAACACACCAACAATCATGAAGATGGTACAGGATCGGGCAATGTGATGGTTAAGTTTATGTGTCAACTTGGCTGGGCCTGGTTGAGTGGCTGGGCAGCTGATATAGTTATTCCCCACGGTAAGACTGGTAATTAACTCCATCGTGGAATCTATTGGAGTAGCTGAGTAGCTGCTTTGGGTATGTGGTCTGCTTCCCATATATAAGGAACAGCTTTGGGAATAGTCGCTAGCTTATGGGCACACTTGAACCCTGCATGTAGCTGAACACAGCAGCCTGCCATGCTTTGCCAACCTTGGGACTTTCAATGGACTTGAATTAATGGCCTGCCATGTGGTTTGGTAACATCAGGACTGTGCCTTTTTACTTGTCAATGTTGGGTATGTCAGTCTCAGCAGCCAGCAGCTGTCTAAGTGAAGAAAAGCCTCTAGCTCCATTGGGCCAGAAGCAGGAGGCAGAGCTGACACCCAAGGCTGAGGGACTTTCACCCAGCCCCTAGAGCCTGGCACTTTAGACTCAGACTTAAAGCCTCCAAACTTTAAGAATAAACGAGAATAAACTCCTATTTGTTAAAGCATCCCATTTGTGGTATATTCCTGTCAGAGTGGCACTAGGTAACCAAAACAGGCAATGGTTCTTCCTGTTATACATAAGGTCACCATGAGTCGAAACCAACTCAATGGCAACTAACAACAAAGAACTCAGCAGCAACAGAGGTACCACCCTGGCCCATTTGTTTTCCTGCTGGTGATGTATCTCTAGGGAGAGTTTTAGAATAATTTAAGGTGTGAAGGTAAGGGAGAGGGAGGAGATTTTCAAGGATTTGGTATAATTCACATTAGATCCCCACTCCGTCCCCACCTCTGTGCAGATTTTGCTCCCTCTCATTCACCTCCTAAAGCTGGACCCAGAAGCAGCCATCTAGGGAACTAGCTTTTAGAGAGAAGAGAGATGGCACTGCCCAGCCAACATGTGGGAGCTTCTGATTCCCCCTGCCACCTCCATGGTAATCTGATTTTACCCCCAAATCTTTAGCACTTCTCAGAAATCTATTTTAAGTAATTTAAAAACAAGATTTAATATATTATTACAGGCTCTTATCAAAATGTGTAAATTTGTTAATTGTCATAATGATTTGAAAGCCCTATTTATTAGCAGAAGTTTAAAGTAATTTGCCAGCTACTACTCTCATTCTACTCAGCAGTCACAAATACAATCCAAACACTAAACCCATCTTATGGAATTGAGACCATATCAAATTGTTTGAAAAGCTCTGAATTCATGAGAGACATATGTTTTTGTAGGAAGAGAACTTTATTTAATTGCCATAAGGGAAAGGGGGATTTAAGACAATGGATAGATTTTACAAACGTTAATCAGGCTTCCAAGAACATGAATATAAATGGGTAACATATGCATCCATTTTAAAACAGGTAAACTGAAGTATTCCATTCCATCAACAAGCCCACTATCTGAGGACTAGACCCATGAGAAACAGATTAATGCTTTTAGAGACCTGGCTCTAAAAAGATTATAGTGTACTTCATATGTAATTCATCATATGTAATTCAAAATAAGGGAGCTCTGGTGGCGTAGTGCCTAAGACTGCTAACCAGTAGGCTGGCAATTCAAACCTGCCTGGCAATTCAAAGCCACTCCTCAAAAGGAAGGTTGGGCAATCTACTTCTGTAGTGATAATGCCTCAGAAACCCAAGGAGGGGTCACTGTGAGTCAGATCCAAGTCAACGTCAGTGAGTTTGGTTTTTTTGTAATTCAAAATAATTACTAAATAACAATATTCTGAATCTTCCCATATGAACATGTTGATGCTTTTTCTGCAATGTCAATGATACAATTATTTTAAGATAAAATCTTTAAAAAATAAAAATACCTTTGTGACTTTCCATAGCTGGGCCCCTAAGCATATGCTTACACCCATGGTTCTCAACCAGGGTCAATTTCACCTCCAGCGGGCATTTGGAAATGTCTGAATACACTTTTGGTTGTTACAAATTCTGGGAGGTATGCCACTGGCATCTAGGGGGTGAGGCCAGGGATAGGGATGGTACTAAACATCCAACAATACACAGGGCAGTACCTCCCCCAAAGAATATCTGTCTGGCTCCAAATATCAAAAGTGGCACTGTTAAAAAAACCTATGTATTGAACATTCCAGTACTGTGTGTCAATTTCATTCACCTCTGAGTCCTTAGCACCAAGCAAACTAACTTAGGGCACCATATATACTAGTTGAAAGGATGGGTATAAGAAATAATGAATGTATTCTCCATAAATACTGTGCAGAGAGGCAGTGGGGTGGAACAGACATTTATAGCTATGTGTCAGATGATATGATAAGAACTATATTACCTCCATTTTCTCATTATGAAGCAAGTACTACCATTGTATCTCATAATACAGGTAAGAAAACTGAGACTCTGGAGGTTTATTAACTTGTCCCAAATCCCAGAACTAGATAGGATGGATCTGAGAATTAAAACCAAAACTACCATTTGACCTCAAAACTACTACTGTATATTAATGAGAAAATGGCACATCATGGATTTGCATATATAGAGAGAATTCATAATACAGACTTCAGTGTAGATAAAGGAAAATTTCCACCCTTTCAATTCTTTTTTACATGAGCCAAATCTGAAAACTATGAAAGAGATGGAAAATTTTAGAAAATACTCATTCACCCAGCGCATCACTGAACAGAACATTTCTGAGATGAAAAGGAAGAATCATTAATAATGACTTGCTAAAATAAATGGTATTTTTCTAGAGGCAGCGCCCTGAGCTGACACAGGATTGAGTGGTTCTGACTCTACAGCTTGGGCGAGATCATCAGATCAGGTCCTCTGGCCTAGAGGAAGATGAGGGATTATGACAGGAGCGGGTATCTGTTACCATGGATACCATGCCAGCCATGTGCCCTGGATGGTGATTATCTCAGAATGCTACTGAGGTATTCTTTGCTTCCTCTCTTATCCACCACCTCCCACCCCTCCAATGAATAAATCATTTGCTGAGTCCCTCTTTCAGCTCTATTTCCTGAGGTCACTCCAAAAAGTGAAGCAAAGACTGCCCATCTGTCAGCTTAAGGTCACTTCTGTTGTCTTTGGGCAGGTTATTTAGTCTTTCTGGGTATTAATTTCCTCATCTGTGATATAAGATAACCCATTATTTTATATAATGTTTGTATTCCCACAACCACCAGTAAAATCCATTGCCATTGATTTGATACTGACTCATGGCCACATCATGTGTGTCAAAGCAGAGTTATGTTCCACAGGGTTTCCAATAGCTGATCTTTTGGAAACAGATCTCCAGGCTTTTCTTCCAAGGCACCTCTTGGTTGAATTGAACCTCCAAGTTTTTGGTTAGCAACTGAGCATACTAACCATTTGTACTACCCAGAGACTCAATCTCAGTAACAATATTAGATATTATATATTGTGTATATTGCCTAGGACAAAATAAGCTCTCAATAAATTCAGAAACCTTCTTCATACCTCAGCCTATTTAAAGTGAAGAGAACTGGGGGAAGAGAATATTATTTCCCTGTTCAAAACTCTTACTGATTCTCCATGATCTATGAGATTAAGAACAAACCTTTGCAGCATTTTAGCCATCCATGGGATGATACCAAATTACATCCTCAGACACCTTTCACATATGAATATTTCAACCTAGGGGAATTCAGGAGAGCAGTGGATACTCCATCTTTCACTAGTCACTGAACATACCATACCCTGTACTTGCTCACCTTTATGCTTTTCTCATGTTGTTGTCTCCACTTGCACTAATCTCTTGTCATTTTTGCCAATAAACTATCCATTGCTTTAGTCTCAGAGAGAGTGGAAATCCTATGCAAATCAAATTCCAGAAATAGTTATTCCATTCCTTCAAGGTACCTAAAAGTTTCCTGTGGATAAAACTACAATTTAAGAATAACCCAAATGGGACTTCCAGTAAGATGGCAGAATAGACAGGCAAGCTACAAAGAACCTCTTCAACAAAGAAAAGAGAAACCAATTGACAGAGAGAGATACAGAAGATAATCCTGGAGCCCTGAGCTTTGAAAGGAAGTATACAGAAGTGGATTAGGCACCAACTAGTGGAAAAACCTGAATGAAAACAGTGAGTACAAAGACAGACAGAGCTGTGGCCTGTCAGCTACTCTGATGGGACCAAGAGCCTGA
>NW_006921630.1:9472421-9473962 GCF_000298275.1 Orycteropus afer afer
AGCACTGTCATTCACATTCCAAAAACCTAAGAATAGGCTCCATTTGCCAAGGATGGCAGGGACATATAGGAGGATGACAACAGGAAAGGACACAGGTGGTGAGTGTATAAGTGTTGCCAACTAGCAAATAGAGAAGCACTGTACCCTGCTTACACAGATAACAACCAAAGAAAACAAAAATCATGGGCAAGTCACTCCAGCATACAATCACCAATTAAATGTAAACACAAAAATGTCACAATGTCTTAGAGTCAACAGAGCATCACAGTCCACACAAAGAAGCAAGATAAAGCAAGAGAAACAAGGGACCAGGATGCAGACCCAGAACACATCGCTGAGGAAGAAGTAGCATTGGAACTCCCTGATAAGAAATTCAAAAGAATTATATTTAGATATCTTCAACAGACTGAGAGACAGATCAAGGAAAACACTGACAAAATTGAGGAAAACACATAGAAAACCCTAGAACAATTTCTAAAGACAATACAAGAACAAAATGACAAAATAAATGAATAATTAGAAATGACATAAAATCTATAGATAGAAATCCAGAAGATTAACACTAAATTTTCAGGAACAGATAACACATTGAATGGGCAAAGGAGTAGAATTGAATCAATGGAAGACAGAATTAGTGAGATTGAAGACAAATACCTCAACACTTCTTTGGAAAGGGATCGATCAGAAAAAAGAACAAAATGAAGAAAGCCTAAGGATTATGTGGGATACCATCAAAAGGAATAACCTACATGTAATTGGAATTCCAGAACAGGAAGAGAAAAATAAAACCACTGAGAGAATTGTCAAAGATTTGTTGGAAGAGAATTTCCCTGGTATGATGAAAGATGAGACTATATCCATTCAAGAAGTCCAATGAACCTTAAAAAAGATAGACCCAAAAGAAAATCACCAAGACATATCATCATCAAACTCACTAAAACCAAAGACAAAGAAAGAGAAAACAGCATGGGAAAAATGAAGTTACCTACAAGAGGCAACCAATAAGACTAAGCTCGGATTTCTCAGCAGAAACCATGCAGGTGAGAAGACAATGGGATGGTAAATATAAAACCCTGAAAGAAAAAAATTTCCAACCAAGAATTTTGTACCCAGAAAAACTATCCCTTGAATATGATGGTGAAATTAGGACATTTGCAGATAAGCAGAAATTAATGGAATTTGTTAAAAGCAGACCAACCTTACAAGAGATGCTAAAAGGGAGTCCTTTGGACAGAGAACCAACAACTGACCATTAGCACATGTGATGACATAACCCAGAAATCAACCCAGTTATGGAAGTATCCAAAGGAAATAAGCCTACAAGATTGTAAACAGGGAATCAGAGACCTCAATCGACAAATGAGGACCACTACAAACCAGAAACAGGGAACAAACTTTGCAGTCAGCCGCAGGGGTCCAGGTGAGGAGAGAGAACCCAGTACACCCAAAGAAGCAGGACGGGAGAGCGGGAGAAAGGGGATTAAGAGCCAGGAACCCAGACAGAGGAGCAGTCAGCCGCAGGGACCCAGGTAAGGGTGGTA
>NW_006921630.1:9475582-9492820 GCF_000298275.1 Orycteropus afer afer
GACAATTATAAATATCCAAGAAGTCTCCTTCATGTCTCCTCCTAATCTTTACCCCCTTGTTCACAGGTAACTACTATTCTAATAACTAATACGTAACTACTATTCTAATATCTAATATCATAGGTTAGCTACAGCCTTTGTTTAAAAATTTTATGTAAGTGGACTTATACAGTATGCATTCTTTTGTGTATGGCTTCTTGTGATCAATATCATGTTTGTGATACACTCAGATTGAAGAATGTAGTAGTTCATTTTTTAGCATTGCTTTAGAGCATTTATCTTATGATTAGGCAATGTATTGTTAACCAAAACCAAACTCACCTGCCATCGAGTCTATTCCAACTCATAGTAAGCCTCATTGGGTTTCCAAGGCAGTAAATCTTTATGGCAGTAGATTGCCCCATATTCCTTCCATGGAGCAGTTGGTGAGTTTGAACTACCAACCTTCTGGTTAGCAGTCAAATGCCTCAGGCAGTGTGCCACCAGTGCATGTGTTGTTAGGTACTGTTAAGTCAGTTCTACTCACAGTGACCCCACATACAACAGAACAAAATACTGGCCAGTCCTGTGCCATCCTCACAATCATTAGCATGTTTGAGTCCATTGTTGTAGCCACTGTGTCAGTCCATCTTGCTGAAGGTCTTTTTGTTGATCCTCTAATTTATCAAGTATGATGTCCTTCGCTGGGGTCTGAATCCGTACTGATAACATCTCCAATGTACATGAGATGAAATCTCACCATTCTTGCTTCTAAGGAGCATTCCAGTTGTACTTCTTCCAAGACAGATTTGTTCGTTCTTCCTGCAGTCCATGATATATTCAATATTGTTCTCCAACACCGTAATTCAAATATATCAGTTCTTCGTTGGTCTTTCTTATCCACTGCCCAGCTTTCTCCTATGACATTAAAACACAAAACAAAACCTACTGCCATTGAGTTGATTTCAACTCACAGTGACCTTACAGGACAGAGTTGAACTGCCCCAGAGGATTTCCAAGGCTATAAATCTTTATGAAAGCAGACTGCCTCATCTTTCCCCCATGGAGCAACTGGTGGGTCCAAACTACCAACTTTTTGGTTAGCAGCCAAATGTTTTAACCACTGCACCACCAGAACTTCTTCATACATCTATATTTCATATATTTATCCATTGTATAGGTGGTGATGTGAGCTATTTTGAGTTTGGGGCTGAAATGTGCTATAAACAATGTGTTATAAACATTCTTGTGCTAGTATTTTGGTCTACATATATACACATTTCTGTGACTATATATAGGAATGAGGAATCCTGGTGGTGCAGTGGTTAAGTGCTCAGCTGCTAACCAAAACATCTGCAGTTCAAAACCACTAGTTGTTCTGTAGGACAAAAATGCGGCAATATGCTTCCATAAAGATTTCAGCCTTGGAAACTCTATGAGGCAGTTCTACTCTGTCCTGTAGCTAGCTGTAAGTCGGAAATAACTTGACAGCAATGTGTTTGGGTATATACAGGAGTGGAATTGCTAGGCAGAGGGTATGCCAGTTTTCAGTTGGAGTAAACACTGCTGGTTTTTCAAAGTGGTTGTACATGTTTACCCTCCAAATCAGAGTATGAGAACTTCTATTGTCTATTTATTATAGCCAGGTATATAGTCATATCCTGTGGTTTTACTTTTCATTTTCCTGGTGATTAATTATTTTGAGCTCCTCCTTTTCATGTTAATTGGATATTAAGTATCCTCTTTTGTGAAGTGCCTGTTCAAGTTTTTTGCCCATTTCGCTACTGGGTTAAAACTAATTATCTATTATGGTGTGGTGGTTATGTTTGTATGTTAACTTGGCTAGGCCTGGTTGAATGGCTGGGAAGCTGGTTGTAGTATTCCCCATGATGAGACTGGTAATCAACTCCATGGTGGAATCTACTGGGAGCAACTGAGTAGCTAGCTGCCTTTGGGATGTGGTCTGCTTCCTGTATATAAGGAGATGCCTTGAGAATGGTCTCTAGCCTGTGGCATGCTTGGACCCTGCACATAGCCATGTCATTGCTCAGCAATCTGCTATGCTCTGCTGACCTTGGGTCTTACAGTGGACTTAAGTTAATGGCCTGCCGTGTGGATTGGTAACATTGGGACTGTCCCTGTTTACTTGTCAACCTTGGGGCTTCTCAGCCTCAGCAGCAAGCAGCTGTCTGAGTGAAGAAATGCCTCTAGCTCCAGTGGGCCGGGAGCAGGAGGCGGAGCGGGACCCCAAGGTTGAGGGGCTTTCACCCAGCCCCTAGAGACTGGCACTTTGAACTTGGACTTAGAGCCTTCAAATTTAAGAATAAACTCCTGTTTGTGAAGGCCATCCCATTTGTGGTATTTTCTTGTCAGAGCGGCACTAGGTAACCTCCTGTGTTGTCCCTCAGTGATTAATGTCTTACTGTTACTGCAGATCCTTTTACGTAACATATGGGTAAAATTTCATCAATAATTGTTTTACAAGTCCCTGATGGCAGAGTAGGACTGTAGCTTGAACAGTAGGATCTCTGAATTTTGACTTTATGATGATATGGCCAGCCCTCCTCCTGACTGTTTGACTCCAGTGAAGAAAAACTTTCTTTTTAAAAATTTCAGAGAGTTAAGTATTGGAAATTGAAATAAATGAGTCTAGGTTCCAGAAGATGAAAAGATTATTTCACAGACTAAAATTTTAAAAGAGATAGTCCAGGTACATTTTCATCTTACCAAACACTGGTGAAAAGTTTTTAAAGCCCTGGGACATGATTCAGTAATTTCAGGGAATTCAGGGAAAGTCTCCTGAAAATCAGGCTTTAGGCCAAGTTCAGCCTTTAAAGTACGGTGTTACCTTGGAAAAATTTCTGATGTCTATGTGCTTCTTTTCCATTATTTGAAATTTTGGCATTTAAATAGGTAAGCTTCAAAGTCTCTTTCAGGTCTGTGTTATGTTAGGTGCTGTTGAGTTGGCTCCAACTCATAGTGACCCTGTGTACAACAGAACGAAATACTGCCCTGTCATGAAGCACACAATCCTTGCTATACCTGAGTGCATCATAGCCCCCATAAAATTCCAGAACTGAAAGGAAAAATGTACTTGAAGAGATGAATAGAAGACTGGATGCTACAAAATAAAAATTGATGATTAAGACAGGTCAATAGAAACTTTCCAAAATGAAGTTCATAGAGAAAAAAAAAATTGAATAAAGTAAGCATAACTTCAGAGACACACAGAACAATATAAGGCAGTATATATATTTAACTGATGAGGAGAAGAGAGAGAGAGAAGAGATTGAGAGATTAGTACAGAAAAATATATTTGAAGAAATAATTGAATTTTTTTTTCTAAATTATTAAAAACAAATCAATCTACAAATCTAAAACTCTCAACAAACCTCAAGCAAGATAAACACACACACACACACACACACAAATCACACATAGGCATGTTATAGACAAATTACTAAACACCAAAAATTTAAAAAGCAAGCAAACCAACTTAAAAGGCAGTCAGAAAACAAGTCACCATACATAGAAGGCAGCAAGAAAAGAATGAGCTGATTTCTCATCAGAAACAATGGAGAACAGAAGACAAAAGAACAGCATTTGTGAAGTGCTGGAAAAACAAAACACTACCTGAAATTTTATGTGTGGTAAAAATATCCTTCAAAAATCAGTGAAAGGTAGAGACCTATAAAGTATGCTGACTCCCTAAAGAAACAACATCAGACTCAGTGTAGGAAAAATTTGCTATCAGTGAGAATCTGCTGCCTCAGTTGGCTCTTCTGAGTATGCAGGGTCTATTGATGGTTATTTCTGGCTGCAGCTGAGGTAAAGCAACTGAGGCCCCAGATCCATTCTATTTGGTGTTGTTTCTGATGAGAAATCCCACTGCTTCATTTGCTGCCCAATTCTTGATTGCCTTAGCATTTGCTATATTTCTACACTAGTCTAGAATATATTTTTGGGTTCATTATTGTGTAAACAGCCACTATACTGTAAAATTCAATTATAGTTTCAGACTATTGGAAAGATCTGACACAAACCTTGGGTTTGTCAAACATTTAGTTATCTAAGGAATACAAAAGGAAAAATATAGAACAAAGCATCATTTTTTAGGGCAAACAGAGAGAGAAAAGCTTCTAGATGCCACAAATTCTTACTCAGGGGAGCACCAATGCTGACGGTCCCAGTGAATGAAGGTCATATGAGAAGCTCCAGTGGTTCTACCCACATACTAAATCAGGTTATGTGCATATTGTCAATCTCTGGGACAACATGACTACAGAGATTAGTACATTGTACGAGGCCTGGATTTAGTTTTCATTTTTTTCTCATCCATGCCCTTCCTCCAAAGCTAAAACAACTTGGTTTGAGAACTTTTATGAACTTAGAGCTATAGAACTTCAACAAGGGTCAGTTACCAAAATGTCTCTTTAAGTTATGCTCGCAGGTCCTTAAAACTGGCATATAGTCGGTCAATGTTTTTTCTAGTTAATCCTTAATAAGGTATTCAGGAATTATTTCTGAAGGCCCTGCAAAGTGGATAGAGCTATTTCCTTATGTTTTCCTAAATTATTGTGATTTGCAAACTACATAATTCTAAGATGCTAAACCTGAAAGTGGCTGCAATGATGCACTCAGGTATAGAAAGGATTATGTGCCCACAAGACTGGGTAGTGTTTCATTCTGCTGTATATAGGATCTCTACAAGTCAGAGCCAACTCAACAGCACCTAACATAACAACAGATCTGAAAGAGACTTTGAAGCTTACCTATTTAAATGCCAAAATTTCAAATAATGAAAAAGAAGCATACAGACATCAGTAATTTTTTCCAAGGTACCACCATAGCTTAGAGGTGGAACTAAACATAGCTTAGAGGTAGAGTCTAAAGTCTGACTCGCAGGAGCCTTTCCACAAGACTGCATCTCAGACCACCAAGCAGATTTTATAACAGTGATCTGCCAAATTCACTTCCTTAGAAATATGCAACTTTTCCCACTGATCAGTGGATAAATATCTAATTTCCCTCTATGGTTGTTGCATCACTTTGGGCTCACTTCACATGACCACAACAAACATCAATCTTTTTTTTTTTCAAATAAAGACTGGAAGAAAAGCATAGGTGGCACTGGTGGTTCAGTGGTAGAACACTCACCTTCCATGCTTGAGACCCAGGTTTGATTTCCAACCAGTGTATCTCATGTGCAGTCACTACCCAGATGTCAGTGGAGGCTTATGTTCAGTTCTGATGCAGAACAGGTTTTAGTGAAGTTTCAAAACGAAGACAGACTACGAAGAAAGGCCTGGTGATCTACTTCTGATAATCAGCTAATGAAAACCCTATGGATCACAACAGTCTGATAAGTAACCTATCATGTGGATGGCGTAGGACCAGGCAGTGTTTTTTCAGTTGTGCATGGGGTCATGAGTAGGGATGACGGGACAGTAGCTAACAACAATGGAAGAGCCACCAACAGAAAATTTGGGAGCTCTGGTAGCAAAGTGCCTAAGGCACCTGACTGCTAACCAGAAGGCTGGTGGTTCAAACCCACCAGACACTCCTTAGAAAGAAGATTGGGCAATCTACTTCTGTAGTGATACTGCCTCGGAAACCCAAGGAGCAGTCGCTATGAGTCAGGTCTGACTTGATGGCAAACAACAACAGAAAATCAGAATATATTGTGCTTCAAGACCTCATTAGAGAAAGCTACATGGGGATGCAGGAGCAGAAACCAACTCTCCCCTATCATCTCCTTAAGAAACATTAACAGGCAAAGGGCCTTTTCTGTTTACTCCTGAAGGAGTAGAACAACAGTAATAGCTACATAGACTGGATGCTTATTAAGTGCCAGGCATGTTTTAAGTTCTTTAATTCTCACAAGCCTATGAGCAGATACTATTATTATTCCCATTATATTGCTGAAGAAACTGCAGCATTAGGAAGCTGTCACTTACCTACTGTCACAGGAACTCTTATGTTGGGGTCATCCTTATTTTCCCAGGGGGACACTGCAGGTCCAGTGAACCTTCTTGAAGTTCATATGATATACTTACAAAGAGAAATAGCCATAGCTCCTGAAAGAAAATGTGTCATTTGGTGAAGACAAGGACTTCTGGCATTAAGCTTTGTCCTTACTTGAGTCTTTGAGGCAAGTTTTCCATTGCCCAGACCAAAGATACTTCATGAAAAGTGGTATGATTATTTGGTATACCAAGAATGAGAGAGAGAGAGAAAGAAAGGTAGAGTGCCCAATCTTCCTTCCAAGGACTAGCTGGTGGTTTGAACCACCAGCCTTCTGGTTAGCAGTCAAATGCCTTAGGCACTACACCACCAGAGCTCCCTTGAGGCTTATAGATACTGTGAATCTTCTTTCATCATCTCTGGTGATTGAGCCAATGGCATAAACAGCTGTTTCTGGAGCACTCTGTTTTCCCACAGTATCTCATTTCCCATAAATTTGAAAGTGGAAATGCCAGTGACTAAATTCATTTTGCCACAGGAATTGGCAGAGTTCATCACAACTGTAGATTTTAGACAAAATATCTGCCTTTTCACCCTGACTTTGGCTCCTGATTGCCAAAGTGGCCTGTGGTTGCTTTCACCAAGGGTAATTAGCTATGGCCAGGTTGGATTCCTCAGGACTGAGTCTAGGGTGGAGAGTTCCTGTGTGAGGTAAAGGAGGCAGCTGGGAGCCAAAGAGTCAAGCTAGGACCAAATACCAGGTAAGATATATGTAATCTTTAAAAATAAAATCAAGGTCAAGGTCACTGAACTGAAAGTTGGACCTGGTTATATGGAATTAGAGTGCTAGAAAGTCAGGAAAAGCAAAGACTGAGAATTCTCAGGCAACTCCTTGGGACTCAGGTTGGAATCTGTAGCTCACCCTTATAAACTGTTGCATGTATGCTTAGAGCATGTGTACAGCTGACTTGAAGACTTATGGAAAGAGTATTTAAAATCTCATCACTATTTCAATGTGCTTGTTTTTTATTACAGATGAGAATTTCTTCATATGTTCCAACATGAACCTTTTCTGTAGTGTTGGTCATTTGTTTTTCAGTGGAAGCTTGTGAACTAAAACAATTTTCAAGGAGACCCTTGAAAAATGCAATGGAGGATAACATGAAATAGGCTAAAAATGTCTGCTTGAGAAGGTCACCCTTCTAATACCTTCTTTTGTAGATCTCACACAGAAAATGAACCCTGGAACAAGATGCACTGGGTTAGACTCCTAGACCTGTGACTGATTAGCTGTAATTCTTGCTTTCTGACCATTGGCTTCCTCATCTGCAAAATGGTGATGGTAACGTTTTTTGTTTAATGATTACCTTATAGGCTTTTGTGAAGATTCAATACAGCATGGGCAAGGGCCCTATAAAACACCTACCATACACCTTCTTCCTGCTCTTCCTTCAGACTCAGAGAGAACAATAGGTAAGGAAGTGTTGACTTGTGGTGTGATCCAGCCAAGAAGGTATTTCATAGGCATTCAGGAGCTCCTTTGTAAACATAGATCACTCTGATGGCATTTGTCTCAGTCTCTTCCTCTGATCTAACCCTGTTAGCACCAAAATTCCTCAGAGAATTAAATAAACCAAGGAATATTATAGTTTATAAAGCTATAAAGTTAGTGTAGTTAGTGTAGTTTTCACCCAATATGTAGAAACTTCATTGCTCAAAGAAGAAAAAGTTTAAAAATAGCAGGTGATTATGGTTAGACAAGGTCCCTGGGTGGTACAATGCTTTGCCCTCGACTATTATGGCGTAGTGCCTAAGGCACTTGACTGCCTACCAGAAGGCTGGCAGTTCAAACCCACCAGCCACTCCTTAGAAGGAAGACTGGGCAATCTACTTCTGTAGTGATACCACCTCAGAAACCCAAGGAGGGTTCGCTGTGAGTCAGATCCGACTCGATGGCAGTGAGTTTGGTTTTTTGTTTTGTTTTGTTTTATTAACCTGAAGTTTGGTGGTCTGAACCCACCAAAGAGATACCACCAGAAAAGGCCTGGAGATACGCTTCTGTAAATATTCTGTAAATATTCTGGTCAAAACTGTGGAACAGTTCTGTTTTATAATACATGGGGTTACCCGAGTTGAAATCAACTCAATGACAATGGGTTTTTACGACTATACGTGGTAAATACATATTGGCAAAATGGTTTCATTTTGACTGCTGTCTCTTTTTAAATGTTGGCATCTACTGTCCCACACTACAGCTGAGCATGCTTACACATTCCTACCATTGTGAAAGAGCCACAGAAACCCATCATAATTCCTTATTTTCTGTTAATGAAGGAGCATCAGTCATGGAAACAGCCTATTACTGGAACTTTTCTGTTCTATATGTTTCCTTGAGAGATTACATAAGACATGTTGGAGCTCTGGTTTACTCCCTTCCATCAAGGAGAGTCAAAAGACATGAGCAGATCATAAAGATGGTCAGAGGCCAGACTCATTCAGGATGAATAAAAACAGTTTCCTGGGAAGGGATCAAAATTGGAGACATGGATGGAGAAAACAATATGGAACAAAATTCAAAAATATAAAAAGGACCAGGACTAGTGGTCAGATAGACACTTGTTAAACCAGTTGAGACTATGGTCCTAACTCACCCTTAGGGCCTGGAATTGGACTCACTTCCATGGCTCAACTCTCAGGCAAACAACAGACAGGCCATGGGAATGAGAAGGCGATCCGTCTGTGACATCTGTCACCAGGGTTGATTTGGCTGATCTGGCTGGCTAGGCAGGTATCCCCTTCCTCCCTCACTGCTCCACGTGTGTCCCTCCCAAAAGCTAAGAGAGCTTGAAAGCTTGGTTGAAGAGGACATCCTTCCCGATAGAAGGGGACTGTCAAGTAGCTGTGCTCCCCTGCTAGAACCTCCAAACAATTTCTCAAGGTCCAAACGATAGACAGGTCTTGGAACTGAACAAATATACCAGGGAAACACACTCCTTAGAACAGTCAACCACAGAAGATCAGAAGGGCAGCATTTGCACAGGAAGAAAACTAGGTAAGCAGGAATGCATAGATAAGGACACAGGAAAAGGGTAACACAGGGAGGAGATGGGGACTGTAATCAGTGTTGTGAAACAAAATGTACAGGAACTATTGAATGTAAAATGAATCTGCTTTGTAAAGCTGTACCCAAATCACAATAAAAAGCTATAAATAAATAAAGTGAAACAAAGAGAAAAAGATTGAAAAAATTTTTTCTTCCCCATGGGGGCCTTCCAGACCGATATCTTTAAAAGTATACAAAACTTCTGTCCTTTATCATTGATCTGATCTTTCCACATCTTAGCTTCAAAACCCTGGCTTCTTCTTCATTGATTTCAACAGTGATTAACCCCTGAGTCTTTGTATTTGTCTTGTTCAGTTGGAGGTCTCTCTCCTTAAAGTATCTGGTATCTATGACCAGACTCTCGGTCCATATTTCCTGCTTCATGAACTAGATTTTCACCCACTTCTATTTTTAAGATCTCTCTTCTCTCTCCACTATCTCTCTTCTTTCTTTCACTTGGCATTTTAGCTTTATATTTCTAACTTGGTGCTAACAGAAGTAATCAGTACAAAAATGGACTATGCTCAATTTTTCAGTACCCTCAAATATTTGGCACTGTGGTGAGCTCAGAAGCAAACAAAGATGCCTCAGAGAACAAGCACCTATGAGAAGAGAGAAAAATGTGAAATATATTATATCCTTATTAATGAAAAAATAAAATCTAAGTCTAATGGTCACTGGTGGTAATATTCTAAAAGGCCACAAGATGAAGACATTTTCTCATAACAGAGAATTATGTCTCACTTCAAATACAAGTGAATTTAGCATGCGTTTGATTTTCACTATATATTAATCATTGAGGAAACACAAAGATGAGTAAGATGTAGTCTCTGTTTTCAAAGAGCTAGTAGTCCATGGGAGAGACAGTCATCCATATCCCTTACTTGCTACACTGGTGCTATCCAGTAGAAATGTAATGCAACCCACATGTGTAAATTTAAAATTTTCTAACAGCTACGTTAAAAAATGAAAATAAACAGGTAAAAATTAATTTTAATAATATACATTATTTAAACAATATAGCCCAAATATTTTGAAATATTATAGTATCAATATTACAATATTGTTACTTATTAATGACATTTTAAATATTGTTATTGTTATGTGCCGTCGAGTCAGACCTGACTCATAGTGACCCCTCCTTGGGTTTCCGAGGCAGTATCACTACGGAAATAGATTGCCCAACCTTCCTTCCAAGGAGTGACTGGTGGATTTGAACCGCCAGTCTTCTGGTTAGCAGTCAAGTGTCTTAGGCACTGTGATAGTTGGAGCTGTGTGTCAACTTGGCTGGACCACAATTCTGTGTGGTTTAAGCAATTGTGATGTGTGTTGTTCCAACGATGGGATCAGATGTATATGTTTTGAGCAGCCAATCCATTGAAAGGGAGTTTCTCTAGGGATGTGGCCTGCTTCCAGTATATTTATGGACATCCTGGGAAAAAAGACACTCTTCTGTGGATTGGGATTCTGTTGTGCTGCCTACAACTGTCCATGAAGGAACAAACCACCATTAGGCCTGGAGATCTTGGATTCGTCGTTTGTTGGAGGCAACAGCCAGTGTACTGCCTGCCAATCTTGAGCTCATCAGCCCTTGCAAGAGTGTAAGTCGGGAAAAGCCCCCAGCTTGACGTTTTATCCAAGAACTTGGGACTTGCGAGCTTCTATAAGTGTGTGAGCCATTTTCCTAAGATGAATTTCTCTCTCTCTCTCTCTCTCTCTAAGCTTTATTTGTTTTGCTCCTCTAGAGAACCCAGTCTAACATAGGCACTATGCTACCAGAGCTCCTTTTTAAATATCTGAATATATTATAACTTCATATTTTTAATTGTTAATAACATTTGCATTCTTTTTCTCATATTTAGTCTTTGAGATTTGGAGAGTATTTTACACTAACAGCAATCTCAATCTGGACACTATATCTTCACCAGAAATGTTCTAAGAATATATTATAATTTTGAATTTTGAATTGTTAATGACATTTGCATTCTTTTTCTCATATTTAGTCTCTGAGATTTGGAGAGTATTTTACACTAACAGCGATCTCAAATCTGGACACTATATCCTCACCGGAAATGTTCTATTTATATGTAGATTTCATAACATTTACAGTTGAAAAAGTTGTTCCAGACACACACAGGTTATTCCAAACATACTTAAACATTTTCCAATAACTGAATTAAGTAGCAAAATATTATATTTTAAAAATATTTGCATTCACATTTACAAAAGTGGCTCATTCTTTTCAGAACTGATTTGACTTTGAAGCAAAAGCATTTAGTTTCAAAGTATTTTAGTTTCAAAACAGTTGTCCAAGTTAAGTAAACTCCTAACTCTTGCATTAACATAAAATTCAAAGGGGTTGTGATAGTTATCGTTGTGTGTCAACTTGGCTGAACCCTAATTCTAAGTGATTTGTAGTCATCCCCCATGATGAGATCTGATATAATGTAATCACTTTCATAATGAGATGCTATAAGCAGCCAATCAGTTGAAAAGGAGTTTCAATATGACCTACTTCCAATACTTTTATGGACATCCTAGGAAAACTCTCTGGCTTTCTGCTAGACCTTGATCTGCATCTAGATCAACATCATCTCTGGTTCCTGAAGCTGAACCAGTGGCCTGTCGAGCTTGAGATGGTTTCCTTTGTAGCCTGTGAGCCAACAATCTGCCATTTTACCTGCAGATCTTGTATGTGTCAGTTACCCAAGCCAGAAGCCTGCTATACTGCCTGCCAATCTTGTGTTCATCATCTCCTGCAGCTACATGAATCAGAAGAAGCCGGTTTGATATTTGACGCATGGATTTGAGATATGCCAGCCTCTACAACTGCATAAGCCATTTCCTGGAGATTAAATTCCTGCCTTACCAACCCCCCCACCCTCCCTCTCTCTCTTTCTCTCTACACTTCATTGGTTTTGCTTCGCTAGAGAACCCAGCCTAAGACAGGAGTATTGTATAAATTGAAGAGCAGAGCTAATCAATATCAACAAGCAATTCTTTGAATTTTTCTTGTAGTTGCTGCAACCAATTGATATAACGTTTCCATTATTGATTCAGATTAGAGAAATCGTAAAATAATTATTATTGATTTATATCATGAAAAGTTTCCTTTTCAAAATAAATTCTCATATCTGATTAACTATATCATAAATGAGTTTTTCCTTTCATTGAAGCTTCAAATTTATCTCATTCCTATGAAATGTGGGAAATCATAAATCACACACTATTGTTTACCTTTGATTACTGAATATTTGGCAAGTATCCTTTTTATTTCAAGGAAAATATTATAGCGATACAGTAAATACTTATATAACTCTTCCACTACTCAAACACATGTGTTGGCCAAGAGCACAAGATCATTACATTTGTCTTTTATTTCTTTCAAAAGTTCTGTAAACCAGCAAGAATTAGCATTTGCACAAAGATATTGAAAAATTTAAATAATCATATCCATTACACTTTTCATAGAGTCAGCATCAGGAAACTGAGCACAAATACCTTGAATATTTATCTTGCCATGGGATGAAACAATGAGGGAAATAAAAATCTCTTCTTTTTTTTTAATGTTAAAACTTTGAGCTTTACTCTGGTGAGTAGCTATTGGAGTCTTAAAAGCTTTCAAGAGGCCATCTAAGATGCAACTATTGATCTCCTCTCGTCTGGAGCAAAGAAGAGTGAAGAAAATCAAAGGCATCTGGAAACAATTACTCCAAGGATATGATGGACCCCAAGACCAGAACAACTAGATGGTACCTGGCTACCAATGCCAACCAATAGGAAAGAGATCAAACCTGGAAATCATGGATGGAGTGGGAGGAAAAATGTGGAACAAAATTCAAAAACACAAAAATGACCAGAATTACAGGTCAGAGTCTGGTGGAACCCCCAAGACTATGGCCCCAGGTTACCCTTTGGGCCTAGAATTGGACTCACTCTCATTGAGTGACTCTCAGCCCAACAGTAGAAAGACCTACCTGTACCTACGCCAGGGTAGTGCACCCACCTGCTCTAGGGAGATGCACCCCTTAGAACAATCAGCCACGAGACACCAGAGGGGCAGCATTCATATAGAGGGAAAGCTTGACAGACAGGAATGCATAGTTAAGAAGGGCACAGGGAGAGAGAAGGTAGTCACAAAGACAAGAGGGGAGGAGAGTTTTTATGGTTGGGGATGGTAATTGGGGCGTGAAATGAAATGTACACAAATGTTGAATGTAAAACAAATTTCCCTCTGTAAATTTGCACCCAAAGCACAATAAAATTTAAAAATAAACAAATAACTTCAAGCTTTACTGAGTCACTGATTTCACCCCTTTTGATCTGCCTTTTCTCCAAGAACATCATTCCCCAGGAGATTCAAATTCCTCTAGTTGTTTTGTGTGGTTTCTAGTTCTTCTAGTCTTGCTGCAGGAGAGGATTGCCTTTGACGTTATTCCTTCTGAAGATAAGAAGTAGATGATAGTTCCATTCCTGGAACTCTCTTTGATAAGTGAAAATTAACAGAATTGATAGATGCTGTGGGAGGCATGTGTTGTTGTTAGATGCCACTGAGCTGGCTCCAACTCATAGAGACCCTATGTACTACAGAACAAAACAATACTCTATCTTGTACCACCCTCACAATCGTTGCTATGCTTGAGTCCATCCTTGCAGCCACTGTGGCAATCCATCTAGTTGAGGGTCTTCCTCTTCTTCACTGACCCTCTACTTTACCAAGCATGATATCCTTTTCCAGGGAATGATTCCTTCTCACAACATGACCAAAGCAAGTTAGACAAAGTATGGCCACTTTCTCTTCCAAGGAGCATTCCAGCTGCACTTCTTCCATGGCAGATTTGTTTGTTCTTCTGGCAGTCCATCATATATTCAGTATTCTTTGCCAACATAACAATCCAAAGGTATCAACTCTTCTTTTGTCTTCTTTATTCACTGTCAGCTTTCACATGCATATGAGGTGACTGAAAATATCATTGCTTAGGTCAGGTGCACCTTAGTCTTTGAAGTGACATCTTTGCTTCTAAGCACTTTAAAGAGGTCTTTTGTAGCAGATTTACCCACAGAAATACGATGTTTGATTTCTTGATTTCTGCTTCCATGGGTATTGACTGTGGATCTAAGTAATATGAAATCCCTGACAACTTCAATCTTTTCTCCATTTATCACGATGTTGATTATTGGTCCAATTGCAAGAATTTTCATCTTCTTTATGTTAAGGTGTAATCCATAATGAAGACTGCAGTCTTTGTTCTTCATCAGAAAGTCTTCAAGTTGTCTTCACTTTCATTCAGCAAGTAAGGTTGTGTCATTTGCATAGTGCAGGTTGTTAATGTTTCTTCCTCCAATCCTGATGCTGTGTTCTTCTTCAGATAGTCCAGCTTCTCAGATTATCTGCTCATCATACAGATTGAATAAGTATGGTGAAAGGATGCAACCCTGACGTCCATCCTTCCTGATTTTAAACCATGCAGTATCACCTTTGTTCTGTTCAAATGACTGCCTCTTGGTCTATGTACAGTTTCCTCACGGGAACAATTAAGTGTCCTGGAATTCCCTTTCTTTGCCATGTTATCCATAATTTGTTATGACCAAACAGACGAATGCCTTTGCATAGTCAATAAAATACACGTAGATATCTTTCTGGTATTCTCTGCTTTCAGCTAAGAGACATCTGACGTCAGCAATGATATCCCTTGTTCCATGTCCTCTTCTGAATGCAGCTTGCATTTCTGGAAGTTCGTGTTAATATACTGCTGCAACTGTTTTCAAATTATCTTCAGCAAGATTTTACTTGTGTGTGGTAGTAATGACATTGTTCAATAATTTTCACATACTGTTGGATCACCTTTCTTCGGAATCAGCAAAACCATGGCTCTCTTCAAGTCATTTGGCCAGGCAGCTGTCATCCAAATTTCTTAGCATAAATAAGTAAGTGCCTCTAGGTCTGCATCCATTAGTTGAAACATCTCAATAGGTATTCCATCAATACCTGAAGCCTTGTTTTTTGTGCCAGTTCCTTCAGGAAGAAGAAGGACTTCCTCCTTCAATACCATTAGTTCTTGATCATATGTTACCTCCTAGCCTTGTTTTGACAGATGATATCGAGTTTCTCCATAGCCTCTTTCTGAAATAGCAGGATATTGACCAATTATTTTTGATACAGTGATTCTTTGTATTCCTTCCATCTTCCTTTAATGCTTCCTGCATTATTCAATATTTTGCTTATAGAATCCTTCAATGTTGCAACTCGAGGCTTGAATTTTTTCTTTAGTTGTTTCAGCTTGAGAAATACTGAGTGTGTTCTTCCCTTTTGGTTTTCTAACTCCAAGCCTCTGCACATTTCATTATAATACTTTTCTTTGTCTTCCCAACCTGCCCTTTCAGTTCTTTTATTTCAGAACTTCTTCCACTTTCTTGCTTTAGCTACTCTATGTTCAAGAGCAAG
This sequence comes from Orycteropus afer afer, assembly GCF_000298275.1. Classification (NCBI taxonomy): domain Eukaryota; kingdom Metazoa; phylum Chordata; class Mammalia; order Tubulidentata; family Orycteropodidae; genus Orycteropus; species Orycteropus afer. The sequence goes on from NW_006921630.1 coordinate 9,491,074, forward strand.
TTTCAGAGTCTCTTCTGACATCCCAATTTGATCTTTTCTTCCTCTCATGTCTTTTCAATGACCATTTGCTTTCTTCATATCATCCCACAACTCATCTGGCCTTCAGTCACTGGTGTTCAGTGCATCAAGTCTATTTTTCAAGTGGTCTCTAAATTCAGGTGGGATATAATCAAGGTTGTATTTTGGCTCTTGTGGACATATTTTAATTTTCTTCAGCTTCAACTTGAACTTTCAAATGAACAACTGATGTTCCACAGTCAACTCCTAGCCTTGTTTTGACTGACGATATCAAGCTTCCCCACAGCTTCTTTCTGCAGATGTAGTAGATCTGATTTCTGTGTATTCTATCTGGTGAGGTCCATGTATATAGCCACCACTCAAGTTGTTGAAAAAAGGAATTTGCAATGAATAAGTCATTGGTTTTGTAAAATGCTATCATATGATTTCTGGTGTCATTTCTATCACCGAGACCATATTTTCCAACTACCTATGATTCTTCTTAGGCACTCTGGTGGTGTAGTGCCTAAGGCATTTGGCTGCTAACCAGAAGGCTGGAGGTTCAAATCCACCACCCACTCCTCAGAAAGAAGGTCAGGCAATCTACTTCCATAGTGATACTGCCTCAGAAACCCAAGGGGTCACTATGAGTTGGATCCATCTCAACGGCAGTGAAAAAAAAAAAAAAAGATTCTTCATTTCCAACTTTCTCATTCCAATCACCAATAATTATCAATATATCTTGATTGTATGTTTGGTCAATTTCAGACTGCAGAAGTTAGTCAAAATCTTTAATTTCTTCATCTTCAGCTTTAGTAGTTGGTGTGTATATTTGAATAATAGTAGTAGTAACTGGTCTTTTTTCTAGGTGCATGGATATTATCCTATCACTGACAGCATTGTACTTCACCACAGATCTTGAGATATTCTTTTTTGACAATGAGTGCAATGCCATTCCTCTTTGTCATTCCCAGCATAGTAGATCTTACAATTGTGTGATTCAAAATGGCCAATACCAGTCCATTTCACCTCACTAATGCCTAGGATATCTATCTTTATGTGTTACATTTCACTTTTGACAACTTTCAATTTTCCTAGATTCATGCTTCGTACATTCCATGTTCTGATTATTAATGGATATTTGCAGCTGTATCTTCCCATTTTGAGTTGTGCCCCATCAGCAAATAAAGGTCCGTTAAGCTTCCATCGATATCATTAAGGTGGACTCTACTTTGAGGAGGCAGCTCTTTCCCAGTCATATTTTGAGTGCCTTCCAAACTGAGGGGCCCATCTTCTGGCACTATATCAGACAATGTTTCGGGGCGATCCGTAAAGTTTGCCAGTAGTACATAAGATAGTGTTTAACTGATATTCATAAGGTTTTCAGTGACCAGTTTTTTCAGAAGTGAATGGCCCAGTCCTTCTTCCCAGTCTGTCTTCATCTGGAAGCTCTGCTGAAATCTGGCCACCGTGGGTGACGCTGCTGGTGTTTGAAATACTGGTGGCATAGTCTCCAGCCTCCAGCAACACATAAGCCACCACAGTATGATAGACTGACAGATGAGTGATTGTGGGGGGCATGTTAGGAACCAAAATTAAACTCCAAAATTCATTGTCTTCTCTGTATATTCTTTAGTATTTTTTTAATGCTTGTATATTCTTCAAAGGAGCTCTGGTGGCGTAGTGCCTAAGGCATTTAACTGCTAACTAGAAGGCTAATGTTTCAAACCCACCAGCCACTCCTGGGAAG
>NW_006921630.1:9493375-9495044 GCF_000298275.1 Orycteropus afer afer
TTGGATCTGCAAAATATGGATTTTCTGTTTTAGGTCAGAATTTTCATTGATTTCTTTCTTTGTGTTTTCCACATTCATAAATTGCTGCTGCAGTTTTAACCTAATATTCTGAAGTTCACTTTTGGCCTACTCTTCTGCCATCTGTGAAGCCCACTATTTCTTTTTATACTGATCCTTTTCAGATTGCCTGCAGACACCATGTTCCATTTTCATTTTCTCTAGTACTGCTAATCTATTCTCAAGTTCTAGCTTTTCATCTTGTAATGCCACGAGTTTTTGATAACCTTATTCCTTGGTAGCTTGTACTTTATGCATTAATTCATGATCTTTTTCTACTAATAACACTTTGTGCTGTTCAGTAACTGATTTGAGAATTTCATTGCCTGACTGTAATTTCTCCAGTTCACTTTGAATCTCATTCCTTTGTATTTCTAGTTCACTCTTAGCTCTTGCTACTTTCAGTTTGATGTTTGTTATTTCTAGTTTGTTTGAATGATTAAATTCTTTTACTTTACTGGTCAGTATAGTACTGACCTCAGGAGCGGCAGGATATCCAGGTAAAGGGGTGGGAGGTAAGGCTAGGCCCCAAGCCCTGTAGAGCCAGGAAAGGGAGGAAACAGGAACAGCCGGGGACCTTAGAAGTGGCAGGATATAAAGCTAAAGGAGCAGGAGGCAACACTAGGCCCCAAGCCCCTGAGAGCCAGGAAAGGGAGGGAGTAGGAACAGCCGGGGACCTCAGGAACAGCAGAATATCCAGGTAAAGGGGCAGGAGGCAAGGCAGGCCCCAGCCCCCTAGAGCCAGGAAAGGGAGGGAGCAGCCAGGGACCACAAAGTGGCAGGTTCCAGGTAGGAGTTAGGTAAGGGGAGGGTAAGGTAAGGGAGACAAACTTGTCTGTCAGTTTTTTATCCTGTGGGGATTGTATGTTGCTGTGAGGCTTGAGGCTGTGCCACTGGTGTTTCAGATGCCAGCAAAGTTGCACATGGTGCACAGGTTTCAACTCAGCTTACAGACTAAGACTGAATATGAAGGAAGAGGAGGCCATTCACTTCTAAAAAATTGGCCAGGGAAAACTTATGTATAGCAGAGAAACACTGTCTGATACATTACTAGGCACCTTTATGAATAGCTTGCAAACATTCTCCGAAACAGTGCAGAAAGATGAGCCCCCTGGGTCAGAAGGCACTCAAAATAGGACTGGGAAAGAGCTGCATCATCAGAGTAAAACCAACCTTAACGATATGGATAAAGTAAGTCTTTCAGGACCTCCACGTTCTGATGTGGCACGACTCAAATTGAAGAGAAACAGCTGCAAAGATCCATTAATAATCAGAAAATGGAAAGTAGAAAGTATGAATCTAGGAAAATTGGAAGTTGTCAAAAAATGAAATAGAATGCATAAAGATTGATATTCTAGGCATTAGTGAGCTGAAATGAATGGGTTTTGGGCATTGTGACAATCAGACAACCATATGATCTACTATGCTGGCAATGACAAATTGAAGAGGAATGGCATGGCATTCATCATCACAAAGGATGTTTCAACATCTGTCCTGATGTACAACGCTGTCAGTGATAGGCTAATATCTATATGGCTACAAGGAAGACCCATTAATACTACTATTATTCAAATTTACGTACCAACCACCAAAGCCAAAGATGAGGAAACTG
>NW_006921630.1:9495814-9498737 GCF_000298275.1 Orycteropus afer afer
GGATGTCAGAAGAGACTCTGCAACTTGCCCTTGAGTGAAGAGTACTAAAGCAAATGGAAGAAATGACAAGATAAAAGAGCTGAACAGAAGATTTCAAAGACCAGCTCAAGCAGACAAAGCCAATTACTATAATGAAATGTGCAAAGACCTAGAGTTAGAAAACCAAAAGGGAAGAACACACTCAGTATTTCTCAAGCTGAAAGAACTGAGGAAAAAATTTCAGCCTCGAGTTGCAATATTGAAAGATTCTATGGCAAAATACTGAATGATGCAGGAAGCATCAAAAGAATATGGAAGGAATACACAGAGTCACTGTACCAAAAATAACTGGTCAATCTTCATCCATTTCAGGAGGTGGCATATGATCAAGAATCAATGGTACTGAAGGAAAAAGTCGAAGCTGCACTGAAGGAATGGGTGAAGAACAAGGCTCCTGGAATTGACGGAATGCCCATTGAGATGTTTCAACAAACAGATGCCCCACTGCAGGCACTCACTCGATTATGCAAAGAGATTTGGAAGAGAGCTACCTGGCTAACTGACTGGAAGAGATCCATATTTGTACCCATTCCAAAGAAAGGTGATCCCACAGAATGTGGAAATTATTGAAAAATATCATTAATATCATATACAAGTAAAATCTTACTAAAGATAATTCCCAAACAGTTGCAGCAGTATATTGCTGCTGCAATACAAGTTGTATTCAGAAGAGGACATGTAACAAGGGATATCATTGCTGATGTCAGATGGATCTTGGCTCAAAGCAAAGAATACTAGAAAGATGTTTAGTTGTGTTTTGTTGACTATGCAAAAGCATTTGATTGTATGGATCATAGCAAGTTGTGGATAACATTGAGAGGAATGGGAATTCTTAATTGTACTCAGGAGGAACCTGTACATAGATCAGGAGGCTGTCGTTTGAACAGAAAAAGAGAACACTGCATGGTTTAAAATCAAGAAGGGAGTGTGTCAAGGTTGTATCCTTTCACCATACTTATTCAATCCATATGCTGAGCAAATAATCTGAGAAGCTGTATTATGTGAAGAAGAACATGGCATCAAGATTGGAGGAAGAATCATTAATAACCTGTGATATGCTGACGACACAACTTTGCTTGCTGAAAGTGAGGATGACTTGAAGTACTTACTGATGGAGATTGAAGAATACAATCTGCAGTATGGATTACATCTCAATATAAAGAAAACAAAAATCTTCACAACTGGACCTATAGGCAGCATCATGATAAATGGAGAAAAGATTGAAGTTGTCAAAAACTTCACATTGCTTGGTTCTACAATTGACACCAATGGAAGCAACAGTCAGGACATCAGACAACATATAGCACTGGGCAAATCAGCTGCAAAGGACCTCTTTCGAGTGCTGAAGAGCAAAGATGTCTCCTTGAGGACTACGATATGCCTGGCACAGGCCACAGTATTTTCAATTGCCTCATATGCATGTGAGAACTGGACAATGAATAATGAAAACCAAAGAAGAATTGATGTTTTTGAGTTGTGGTGTTGGTGAAGAATGCTGGAAGTACCGTGGTCTGCTAAAAGAACTAACAGGTCTGTCTTGGTGGAAGTACAGCCAGAATGCTCCTTGGAGGCAAGAATGGCCAGACTTCGTCTTACATACTTTGGTCATGTTGTCAGAAGGTACCATTCCCTGGAGAATGATATTATGCTTGGTAAGGTGGAGAGTTGATGGAAGAGGCGAAGGCCCTCAACAAGATGGAATTGGCACAGTGGCAGTGGCGATGGGGTCAAGTATAGCAAGAATCATGGAGCTGGCTCAGGACTGGGTGGTGTTTTGTTCTGCTGTGCATAGGGTCGCTATGAGTTGGAGATGACTCGAAAACACCTAACAACACCTAACAACAACAACATAGTACTTCTCAGTTAGCTTTATGCAATTTACTAATTAAAAGATATTTTGTTTATTGCTTGATTGTAGATCTTTTGTCAAACACTGAGACAGTAGTTTACCTGTTTTTCAGCCTCTATAATTCTAACTGTAGCCTGCATCTCAGCCAACTGCTGCACCTATATTCTTTGGACACTTTCTACCAGACTTCTCTTTTTCAGCCCTTAAATTTGCTACTTCAGTCTCTAAACCTTTTAATTTATGACATAAATGGACTTTTTCTCCAACAAGTTGCTCCACTCATTTGTTGTCTTTTGTGGAATCAACACTAAGCATCTGGTTTTGTAGTTCTTTATCTTTCTCCAGTCTTGAAATCTCTGATTCGTATTTTATTTTTTTCTTTTAAAATGCATCCAAATTATTCTTTCTGTTGTTCAAATTCTGATTTGAGAAATATATATGCATAACACAGTTTATTATATTCAGCTCTATACATCGCCACTTCTTCATCCAGAATCCAAAAATACTCTCTCATTGGAGTTTCTAATTCTTCTATCTGGGCTCTTAACAATTTCAGTTTTTGTGCAGTTAACAACTGTAGCTCCATTTCCTTCAAGTCTTTAGTTTTTTCTACTAAGTCCTCTCTCAGCTCTTTAAGCAGCAGCTGAAATTTTCTGGTGAATTTCCTTTTCATTTAACAGTTGCTTGAGTTCATTTTGTGAATTTATATATTCATCCTGTGACCCTGAATGTTCAGCTTTAGAATCTGATAATTTGTTTTATGATGTTCACATCGTAGCCTTTCACCAATAACATTTTTTGGAACTCAGATTGAGAACTAATCAGGCCACTGTCTCCTGCAGGAGGACAAATGTTAGGAAAGGTGTCCATATTGGTAAGTGAGCTGACAACCATGTAAAAATAAATTCTGGCTTCCTTATAATTTTAGTTTTCTCTCCAAGAGTAGTTCTTGCTAAGACAGAACTTCAGGAAGCCAAATTATACCAGACTCATACACAGTCTTTGCAACAAGCACACATAAAACTTATCAGTGTC
>NW_006921630.1:9499832-9501273 GCF_000298275.1 Orycteropus afer afer
GCAGTGTTAGGAAGAGAAAGAGCTCCCCAAAAGAAGTAGGGATGCTGTTCCAGAAGAAGGGAAGGGATGCTGGAGAGACAAAACAAAAATATGTCCATTGCTGGAATGTCTCAAACACTAGGCCGACTTATAATAAAGCCCTTCTGTATTACTTTGTTACCTCTATTTAAATCCTTCAGGAACTTCATGGGCCAAATAACAGTCAAGTCAAGATTTTAGACATTTCTGCAACTCTAAAATTAATATAAATATTTCGTCTATACTTCTACTTCAGGTCAAGAAATGAGTGCAAACTTTAGAATGCTTAAAATGCTTGAGTGCTTATTGATATGTATTTTTTTCTATTTTTAATGGCATAAAAGTGATATGATCAGATTGATTTATTAATCAGAGCTCTTTATGTTATAAATTAAAGAGAAAAAAATCAAACTGACTTTAGCAAAAACAAAGTTATTGGCTCATGTAGGTAAAAAGTTTAGGTGTAATCTGACATCAGATGTGATTAGGTCCAGGGCCTCAAACAATGTTCCCAAGATTCAGCCTCATTATCTCTATCTAATGTTTCTGCTTTTGGGAAAAAAAGCCACAGGGGATGACAGAGTGAGCAGCAGTGGCAGGGATCCAGGCAAGGGGTGGGCAGAGAGGTTTTCAACTGCTAAGGGAGACAAACTTGTCTGTTAGTTTGTCACACTGTGGTGGCTTGCATGTTGCTGTGAGGCTTGAGGCTGTGCCACCGGTGTTTCAAACATCAGCAGGACTGCACATGGTGCACAGATTTCAACCCAGCTGACAGACTAAGACAGACTAAGAAGAAGGAAGAGGCCATCCACTTCTCAAACAATTGGCCAGGGAAAACCTTATGATTAGCAGAGAAACACTGTCAGACACATTACTGTGCAACTTTATGAACAGCCTGGAAACACCGTCCGATACAATACAAGAGGACGAGGCTCTTAGGGTGGAAGGCTCTCAAAAATACAACTGGGAAAGAGCTGCATCATCAGAGTAGAACCAACCTTACTGCTATGGATAAAGTAAAGCTTTCAAGACCTCCATCTGATGACATGGCATGACACAAATTGAGGAGAAACAACTGCAAACATCCATTAGTAATCAGAACATGGAATGTACAAAGTATAAATCTAGGAAAACTGGAAGTTGTCAAAAAAAATGAAATGCATAAAGATAGATATGCTAGGTATTAGTGAGTTCAAATGGACTGGTTTTGGCCATCTTGAATCAGACAACCATATGTTCTACTATGCCATGAATGACAGTTTGAAGAAGAACGGCATGGCATTCATTATCAAGGATGTTTCAAGATCTGTCCTGTAGTGATAGGATAATATCCATACACCTACAAGGAAGACCAGTTAATACCACTACTATTCAAATTTATGCACCAACCACCAAAGCCAAAGATGAGGAAACTGAAGATTTT
>NW_006921630.1:9512788-9514258 GCF_000298275.1 Orycteropus afer afer
AGTGCAGTCCTCTGTGCAGTCCTTGGCTAGCAGGGCTGATTATTAGGTTAATTCTTAGGTCCTACCACCACTCGGCACTCTCCAAGCTGTCTGTGCCATCAGGATCGCTGCCAGACCACAGCTCCATATGTCTCCTTTTTTGGTATATTCATGCAAATTCTTCTGCTAGTTGGGGTTTAGTCCATTTCTATATTCTTCCCTTCAAGGCTCAGTGGTCCAGGATTATCTTCTGTGTCTGTGTTAATTGGTTTCCCTTTTCTTTGTTGAAGAGGGTCTGTGTAGTCTTTCTGCCTAGTCCACCAAATTACCAGAATATCACAAATACCTTTTTTCAACAACACAAATGGCAGCTGTACACATGGACTTTGCCAGATAGAATACACAGGAATCAGATTGACTACATATGTGGCAAGAGGCCATGGAAAAGCTCATATCTTCAGCCAAAACAAGGCCAGGAGCTGATTGTGGAATGGATCATCAACTGTTCATATGCCAGTTCAACTTGAAGTTGAAGACAATTAAAACAAGTCCACGAGATCCAAAATATGACCTTGAATATACCCCTTTTGAATTTAGAGACCATCTAAAGAACAGATTTGGTGCACTGAACACCAGTAACCAAAAACCAGAATAATTATGGGATGACATCAAGAACATCATCCAAGAAGAAAGCAAGAGGTCATTAAAATGATGAAAAAGGAAGAAAAGACCAAAATGGGTGCCAGAACAGACTTTGAAACTTGCCCTTGAGTGAAGCATACTAAAGCAAATGGAAGAAATGACAAGATAAAAGAGCTGAACAGAAGATTTCAAAGAGCAGCTTGAGCAGATAAAGCCAATTACTATAATGAAATGTGCAAAGGCCTAGAGTTAGAAAACCAAAAGGGAAGAACACACATGGCATTTGTCAAGCTGAAAGAACTGAAGAAAAAATTTCAGCCTTGACTTGCAATATTGAAGGATTCCATGGGCAAAATACTGAATGATTCAGGAAGCATCAAAAGAATTATGAAGGAATACACAGAATCACTGTACCAAAAAGAACTGGTCAATCTTCATCCATTTCAGGAGGTGGCATATGATCAAGACCAGTGGTATTGAAGGAAGAAGTCAAAGCTGCAAAGGAATTGGTGAAGAACAAGACTCCTGGAATTGACGGAATGCCCATTGAGATGTTTCAACAAACAGATGGCTTGCTGCAGGCACTCACTCGGTTATGCCAAGAGATTTGGAAGACAGCTACCTGGCAAACTGACTGGAAGAGATCCATATTTGTACACATTCCAAAGAAAGGTGATCCCACAGAATGTGGAAATTATTGAAAAATATCATTAATATCGCACACATGTGAAATCTTACTGACAACAATTCAAAAACGGTTGCAGCAGTATAATGACAGAGAACTTCCAGAGGTGCAAGCCAGATTCAGAAGAGGACATGGAACAAGGGATATCATTGTTGATGTCAGAT
>NW_006921630.1:9514873-9516568 GCF_000298275.1 Orycteropus afer afer
GCTGCAAAGGACCTCTTTCGAGTGCTGAAGAGCAAAGATGTCTCCTTGAGACTATGGTACGCCTGACACAGGCCATGGTATTTTCAATTGCCTCATATACATGTGAGAACTGGACAATGAATAATGAAGACCGAAGAAGAATTGATGCTTTTGAGTTGTGGTGTTGGCGAAGAATGCTGAAAGTACCCTGGACTACTAATAGAACTAACAAACCTGTCCTGGAGGAAGTGCAGCTGGAATGCTTCTTGGAAGTGAGAATGGCCAGACTTTGTCTCACCTACTTTGATCATGTTATCAGAAGGAACCATTCCCTGTAAAAGGATGTCATGCTTGGTAAGGTGGAGGGTCGACAAAAGAGGGGAATGCCCTCAATGAGATGGACTGACACAGTGGCTGTGGGGATGGGCTCAAGTATAGCAAGGATCACGGAGCTGGCACGGGACCAGGAGGTGTTTCGTTCTTCTGTGCATAGGATTGCTATGAGTCGGAGATGACTTAACGGCACCTAACAATAACAACGACAATGTTGTTTCTGCTTTCTCTGTCTTGGCTTCTTTCTCAGATTGGCTTTTCCCTCATGGGCACAATATTGCTACCTCCAGTTCCAGATTCATATCCTATCCTATTAGCAACCCACAGTAGGAAGAGTTTACATCATTTCCAAGATTTCCAATAACTATCCTAGAATTAGGAGCTCTGGTGGTGTAGTGCCTAAGGCATCTGACTGCTAACCAGAAGGCTGTCAGTTCAAACCCACCAGCCCCTCCTTGGAAGGAAGGTTGGGCAATCCACTTCTGTAGTGATACTGCCTTGGAAACCCAAGAAGGGGTCGTTATGAGTCAGATCCAACTCAACGGCAACAAATTTAGTTTTTTGGTTTATCCTAGAATTGTGTCTCATTGCCCCTGACAATCTTCGTTTGGGTTGAGTCAACTTCAGTGCAATTACATAAACTCAGAGAGGGAACAGGTAGATCCCTATGGAGGGTCAAGGCAGAAGAGGGCAAATGGTCACTGGGAAGACAAAAATGATCAATGTCTTGTACACAGCTAACTTGGAAAGTAAGTAAAATATTACCACGTGATCTAACATCCAAATTAAACTATTTTCAGCATTTGGGCAAGTTTAGTTTCACTATTTTTCCTTTGTATTTATTACATAAATATAACTACAGCATACTTTTGATTTTCCTCCTGCTTTTTTCTCTTAACATTCTATCATATACATATGTGTCTATACTTTTCATAGCTACAATTATAATGAATACATATAATAAACTATAATTTATTTCCATGGACAACAAACTTGTTTCCACTTCTTTAAAACCTATAAATAAAGCTGTGATCAACATCATCAGGCATATACCAAAAATGATTGTACTTATCACAAGACTACCACCAATATATGGGTGGTAATCATATCAAATGTTGTTGAAAAGTGAAAAGACACTAGTAAAAATGGTGAAGGTAGCTATTTCTCTAAAGGTGATAAATTGCTATAAAGAGCAATTTATAAACCTCTGATTCAGTACCAGTTTTGCCAAAATCAGCCATATCATACTGCCAACATCATGAAGTAGTACACTTATTACACACACGCACACAGGTAGCGTAGTGCCTAAGGCACTTTAGTGCTAACCAGAAGGGTTCAAACCCATCAGCCACTCCACTCCTCAGAAGGAAGGTTGGGCAATCT
>NW_006921630.1:9517208-9518495 GCF_000298275.1 Orycteropus afer afer
AACCCTCTGGGACAAGAGAACTGTACCACAGGATTTCCGAGGCTGTAATCATTATTAGAACAGATTTCCAGGTCTTTTCTCCCACAGGGCAGCTGGAGGTTCAAACCGCCAACCTCTTAGTTAGCAGCCAAGTACTTAACCATAGGTGATAGATGCCATCAGGGCACCTATGTCCATCATACAAAACACAAAGCGATAGGGTATTATTTAAGAAAGTATTATCAATGACCTAACCTAGGTTTACTATAAATTTTAACCAATTCTCATTTCATTATTATCCTCTGCATAGGGTAGTTAAGTAAGCAGCTGGGCAAAAAAACCTACCCACAAGAACATATACCACAATATTGTTTAAAATAGCAAACAAATGGAGATGTATTTCTTGAGCATTAGATATATCTACCTGTTTGCTGGACATCTATACTTGGATGCTTCAAGGCATCTCAAACTTGAGTCCAACTTGGAAATCATTCTGGGGCTCAGAACAGTTCCTGGCACGTAGAAAGCAATAAATATTTGTTTGATGAAAGAATGAATGAATCTTTTCTACAAAACCAACTTTACTTCCTGTGATGCATCATAATGAATAGCCTTTTCATTGACCCAATTACTCAAACCAAAGATCTCAAAATCATTTTAGACTCTACCTTCTTACTCATTCCTTTTTTTTTGTAACTGAGTTCTTTTGATTCCAAATCTTAGTAGATTCCAAACCTTGTTCCTTCCTTCCCATTGACTTAGTTCACTCCATTATCATCTCTCATCTGGATTCCTGCCACAGCTTCCTCACTGGTCCTTGCCTCTGGTCTCATCCTTTCTGCATCCTCCTAACAGTGAGCTTTCAAAAATTCAGAGCGAATCATGGTACTTGTCTGCTCAGAATTCAACATCAGCTCACCACTGCTACACAGGACAAAACCTGAAACCCTCTGAATTTCATATAAGACCATTCATATCTGTTATTAGTGATAACAAACATTAATCTATGGGTGAATAGATGGGTAAACAGGCTGAATGATCACATATGTCTAGACAAAAGGGAATATACCCATGACCATATATAAGGTTATAAGGTTGTCAGATGGTATTTCTACATTGTATACACTGTAAAAATTATTAAGGAGGTGGTTAGGTGAGGAAAGGATACAGTCTGGTACATAGCTCTGTATAAAAGTGTTGGTTGAAGTTATCAGAATGGAAGAATTCTCAAGATGGTATTGAATGAGAGACAAGTAGTGGGCCACATTATAGAGCATAAAGGAGTTAAAATAAAAATAAAAAAAAAAA
>NW_006921630.1:9518670-9529443 GCF_000298275.1 Orycteropus afer afer
TTAAGAGTTTTTATGCATCCTTAAAGTAATTTTAGTGGAACATTGGGACAAAATCTGTTTGCAGTGGATTGGCTGAAGAAGAGATGGAGTTGACATCACTTTCCTCTTCAGAGATTTGGCATGAAAGAAAAGGATGAAAAGAGGGTGCAGTGTGATAAACTGCTATTATATGACCTTTCTAGCCACAGTCTTGTGACTCTCACAGAAACGATTAGGTGGGACTAGGCAAATAAGATGCTTATAGCCCACTAAGGGGATTAGACAGCCTGCTGATCATGCAAAGGAGATACAGGGGACGCTTGTAGGGGTGGAACAATGAAAATAAAGTATATGGAACCTTTACAAGGGGATTGATTAGTTTTCCCATCTTGCAGAGGGAGGACACTTTGTAACCATCAAAAAAGAAGAGCTAAGAGCAGAGCATGTTCTTTGGACCTGGGGTCTGGTTGCTAAGAACTTCCTAGAACTAGAAGACAGAGAGAGAGCTCTGTTTTGTTTCTCACTCACTCACTCACTGCCATCAAGTCGATCCTGACTCAAATTGACCCCCACTGGGTTTCCGAGGCTGTAAATCTTTACAGAAGTAGATTGCCCCGTCTTCCTTCTGCAGAGCAGCTGGTGGGTTTGAACTGCTGACCTTCTGGTTAGCAGTCAAGTGCCTTATCTGTTACGCCACCAGAGCTCACATACAGAAAATACCACAAATGGGTGGCTTTAACAAAGAGGGATTTATTCTCTTACAGTTTAGGAGGCTAGAAGTCCAAATTCAAAGTGCCATCTCTAGGGGCTGTGTGAAAGTCCCTCAACCTTGGGCTTTAGCTCTACTCTTGCTCCTGGCCCACTGAAGCTGGAGGCATCTCTTCACTCAGGCAGCTGGTGGCTGCTAAGGTTAAAAGCCCAAGGTCAACAAGTAAAATGGTACAGTCCCAAGATTATCACACAACACATAAGGCCACTAGTTCAAGTCCAGGAACAATACTAAGATTAGCAGACAACATGGCAAGCTGCTAAACGAAGACTCGGCTACAGGCAGGATCCAAGCATGCCAAAAAGCTGCAGAGACCTTTCTCAAAACTTCTCCTTATATACTGGAAGTAGACCACATCCCTAAAGCAGCTACTCAGCTGCCCCACTACATTCCACCACAGACTTGATTACCAATTTCACATGGAGAATAACTATATACAGCTTGCCCAGTCACTCAAAACCAGGCCCAGCCAAGTTGACACACAACTTAACTACCACAAGCTCTAACAGTAGAGATGGCATGAGATGGTAAGAAGTGACAGCAAGCACAGCAGAGAAACAGTAGCAGCAGAAGCACAAGACTGGCATAAGACAGTGCGATGGGCTTCCCAGCCCACACGGTGATGTGGCCACAGTGGGTGTGCCCACTCACAGTGCGAGCTGAATGCTTCTGGGCAGGAGGCTTGCTGGCAGAGTAGGGTGGTGCCTCTGAGCACTTACTGGCAGAGACAGGTTCAATGACCCATGGAGCAAGAAAGATGAGCAACTTTGGACAGATTTCCTGGTGGAATGGGGTGCCTCTGGGCACTTATGACAAAGTTAAACAGCTTTGTAACATCTGACCAAGTAGGGTAGATGGTAGGCCCTAGTGGGGCTGAGGACTGAAAGAAGCAGCCTGTTCTAAGGGACCCAAGAGGAGCTCTGTACAGCCTAGAGTAGAAGAGAAATCTGTCCTGCACTGAAGAAGGGAGACTTTTCCTCCATACTTCCTGATCCCAATCCCAAATTGTAACCTGTGTTAAATGCTGTCGAGTAAATTCCAACTCATAGTGACTATGTATAACAGAACAAAACATTGCCCAGTCCTGCACCATCCTCACAATCATTGTCATGCTTGAGCTCATTGTTGCAGCCACTGTGTCAATCTATCTCACCAATGGTCTTCCCCCTTTTCGATTCCCCCCTATTTTACCAAACATGATATCCTTCTCTAAGGATTTGTCCCATGTGACAACATGACCAAAGTACAAGAGACAAAGCCTCACCATTCTCACTTCCAAGGAGAATTCCAGCTGTATGTCCTCCAAGCCAGATTTTTTCATACTTCTAGCAGTCCATAGTACATTCAGTATTCCTCACCAACACCACAATTCAAATGAATCAACTCTTCTGTGGTGTTCCTTATTCACTGTCCAACTCTCACCTGCATATGAGGCTACTGAAAATTACATGGATGGGTCAGGGCCACCTTAGTCTTCAAAGTAACATCTTTGCTCTTTAAAGTCTTTTGCACAAGATCTGCCCAATGCAATACATTGTTTGATTTCTTGACTGCTGCTTCCATGGGCATTTGATTGTGGATGCAGGTAAAATGAATCCTTGTTGCTTATTCAGTTGTGAGGATTTTTGTTTTCTTTATGTTGAGTAATCCATAATGAACACTGTAGTCTTTGATCTTCATCAGTAAGTGCTTCTAGTCATCTTCACTTTCAGCAAGCAAAGTTGTGTCATCTGCATATCACAGGTTGTTAATGAATCTTCCTTCAATCCTGATGCTGCATTCTTCTTCATAGAGTCTAGCTTCTCAGATTATTTACTCAGCATAAAGACTCATACTATCCCAGGAATGACAAAATGAAGAGGAATTTTTGCATTCCTCATTAAAAAGAACATTTCAAGATCTGTCCTGAAGTACATGACATCACTGATAGAATAATATCCACATGTATACAAGGAAGACCAGTTAATACCCCTATTACTCAAATTACATAACAACCACCAAAGACAAAGATGAAAAAATTGAAGATTTTCACCAACTTCTGCAGTCTGAAATTGTCCAAACACATAATCAAGACGCACTGATAATTACTGGTAATTGGAATGTGAAAGTTAGAAATCAGACAAATCAGTAGTTGAAAATATGGTGTTGGTAATAGAAATGATGCTGGAGGTAAATGATATGTAAATTATTACTTTCCTAATTCACTCCATAACTGTGAATAGAGAATTGTGGGAGGTACAACTGGCATCAGAATTGGTAAAAAGGTTGGTGGGTGAAGGAATGTTTGACTTGTACCTCATAGGAATCAGCCTCAGGCTGATGTTCCTGATTCCCCCACAACACACACACACACACAATGTTAGACAAGGAGGTCAGATGCCACTGTGCCATTTTTACAGAGGGCCTTTGGCTGGTGATTTGGGGGCAGACGCACTACGGAAAGGATTTATTTTTGGAAGAGAGAATATTAACCTGAAAAGAAGTAGTGGAACAAGAGAGGATGATGAAAGATATAAGACTGAGACAGAAAAAAATCAGTGAAGAATGAAGGGGGTAGGATCAAGGATTCAGATGGAGAGATAGATGTTATATAGGAAGAAGAAAATCTCAGTCTCTAAGAATGTAGGAAAACAGAAAAGGCTGGGTGTGATTATTAGTCTCTCAGACTGCTCTGGTTACCTAGTGCTGCTCTGACAAGAATATATACCACAAATGGGATGGCCTTAACAAACAGGAGTTTATTCTCTTACTGTTCAGGAGGCTAGAAATCCGAGTTGAACGTGCCAGGCTCTAGAGGCTGGGTGAAAGCCCCTCAGCCTTGGGCTTCAGCTCTGCCCCTAGCTCCCAGTCCACTGAAGCTAGAGGCTTTTCTTCACTCAGACAGCTGCTGGCTGCTGAGGCTGCCAAGCCCAAGGTTGACTAGTAAAAAGGCACAGTCCCAATGTTACCAAATCACATGGCAGGCCATTAATTCAAGTCCATTGTAAGTTCCAAGGTCGGCAGAGCATGGCAGGCTACTGCACAATGACATGGCTACACAGACTGTGCAGGCCTTGTTAAAATTTTCCAAATTATCACAGATAAAAGGATGCCTGTAATAACTTCTACCTACTTCACAATTTTACTTTTGGAAAGTTTTGGAAAAGGGAGCAAGGGTTTTGTTTTGGTTCTCTAGTGCCACACTAATAGACGATATCACAAACGGGTAGTTTGAAAAAACAGGGATTTATTGTCTCACAGTTTAGGAGGCAAGAAGTCCAAGTTCAAGTGCCAACTCTAGGGGCAGGGTGAAAGCCCCTTGGCCTTGGGCTTCAGCTCTGCCTCTTGGTCCTGGCCCATTGGAGCTAAAGGCATCTCTTCACTCAGGCAGCTGTTGGCTGCTGAGGCTAACAAGCCCAAAGTCAACAAATAAAATGGTACAGTCTGAATGTTACCAAACAACACAGCAGGCCACTAGTTCAAGTCCAGAGACAGTCCCAAGATTGGCAGGAAACATGGCAGACTGCTAAATGAAGACTTGGCTACATGCAGGGTCCAAGTGTGCCAAAAAGCTGCAGAGACTTCTCTCAAAACTTCTCCCTATATACTGGAAGCAGACCACATCCCTAAGGCAAATACTCAGCTGTTCCAGTAGATTCCACCATGGAGCTGATTCCCAATTTCATCATGGAGAATAACTACATCCAGCTGCCCAGCCACTCAAAACCAGGTCCAGCCCAGCTGATGCAAAATCTTAACTACCATAATTCATAATTTAGTGATATATATATATATATGAATATAGGAAATGACAACTCCATGTAAAATTTTGGAAGGATATAGGAAAAGATAATTTTAGTGTGGAATTAATGCCATAAGGTAAGGGAAGGACGAGAGAATAACACCTGTGACTAAGGTGAACACAGGAAAGCAGGTTCTTTGGAGCCAGGCAGACCTCGGAGAAAATCTTGACCCTACCACGTACTAACTTTTGATCATAACCAATTTACTTTAACCTCCTCTGAACCCATCAAAAAAACAGATATCACAGTGAGAATTGGAAATAACATATTTTAGAAGTGCAGAACACTTCTTCTCACCTTTCCTTCCATCACTTCCAGGAAATATCACCTAGAGCTACTTACAGACTATTGGTAGGAGATCATCATTAAAGTGTGTGCTGAAGGAGTTTTTAAAAGGAATATGCCATGCATAAATGGTTAATAATAAAGAAAAAGGACATGTGAAAAATGAATAAGGTGAGGCAAGAAATGGGGGAAAGCAGAACTTACAGCTTACTACTTTAAAAGATAGTATTAGAAAGCATTATCTATAAAGTTGGTATTGGTAGAGAATTCTTCTAAAGACAGAAAGGAATGTTCACAGGTAAGATGGAAGAGAGAGAATCACTCTTCTGCTATTTCATTTTACACTCTGTTTCATTATTGTAAAGTAAAAAGACACTCACTCAGTGTAGTCAAAAAGAGCATGGATTTAGATGGCAGTCAGTTCTGGCCTTGATTATTGGATTTGCTCCAAACTAGCTGCATGATCTTGGGTAAGTGACAAATTCTTCTGAGTCTCAGAATTGTCATCCATTGCTGTTAGGTGATACTGAGTCAGTTTTGCCTCAGCGATCCTATGTACAACAGAACAAAACACTGCCCAATCTTATGGCATCTTCAAAATCATTGCCATGCTTGAACCTACCATTGCAGGTAATGTGTCAATCCATATCATTGAGGGTCTTCCCCTTTTTCACTGACCCTATACCTTACCTACCATGATATCCTTCTCCAGGGATTGGTCCCTTCTGACAACACTGACAACATGACCAAAGTATGAGAGAGGGAATCTGGCAATTCTTGCTTCTAAGGAGTATTCAGCCTGTATTTCTTCAAAGATAGATAGATTTGTTTGTTCTTCTAACAGTCCATGGTACAGTCAATATGCTTTTCCAACACCACAATTCAAATGCATCAATTCTTCTGTGGTCTTCCTTACTCATTGTCCAGCTCTCACATGCATAATATAGGCTATTGAAAATGCCATGGCTTAGGAGCTCTGGTAGCATAGTGGCTAAGGCACTTGACTGCTAATCAGAAGGCTGGCGGTTCAAACCCACCAGCCACTCCTCGGAAGGAAGATGGGGCAATCTACTTCCGTAGTGATACTGCCTCGGAAACCCAAGGAGGAGTCGGGTCTGACTCGATGGTACGTAACAACATAACAACAGGCAAAGCACACTTTAGTTTTCAAAGTGACATCTTTACTTGAATATTCATTTATGTGAATATTCAACAAATGATCAGATAAGTATGGAGCAAAGCCTAAAGAAATCTGAAGACAGTATCTATTTCTTCAGGGAACCTACAATCTGAAAGAGGAATAAAGTTTCCATACAAATGGGTTCAGAGAAGGTCTTTTGCAGCACATTTGTCCATGCAATACAACGTTTAGGTGAGGATAACTACATTCCTTGCAATGTTGTTATAAGATCCCCAGGTGAACTTCTGAAAAAAATACCTAACACAATATCTTGACACATAGTAAATAAGAAAAGGGAAGAGGAACAAAAGCCAGCGATCAAAATGATACTTGAGCTGCCTCTATCTGCTTCCATCTGGGTTATTTGCTAAGAACTCTTGATGGTGAGGTCTTACCAAATTCTGTGACCATTTAATACTGCATGCACCTAGTGAACTTATTGATTCAACGTTTACTGAACACTTACTATATGTCTAGCATGGAACCAGGCACAGAAGTTATTGTTGGGTAGGGGCTCTAAGGCTATTTCTGTGGTTTTCTGAGGTAGTTTGTACTCCAAGACCACATCCTCATCTCAGGTAGCACTCAAATCTAGAAATCATGGTCTAGCACAGGAATTGGCAAACTACAGTCCACAGATCAAATCCAGACCACTGCCTGTGTCTGTAAATTAAGTTTTATAGAAAGATAGCCATGCTCATTTGCTTATGCATTGTCTACGGCTACTTTATAGGAGCTCTGGTGGCAATGTGGTTAAAGCATTAGGCTGCTAACCAAAAGGTCAGCAGTTCAAACTTACCAGCTGCTCCATGGGAGAAAGATGAAGCAGTCTGCTTCAGTAAAGTTTCACAGTCTTGGAAACTCTGTGAGGCAGTCCTACCCTATCCTATCAGGTCGTTAGGAGTCAGAATCAACTCAATGTCAATTAGTTTGGTTTTTGGTTTCATGGCTACTTTTACACCACAGTGGCAGAACTGAATAGTTGTGACAGACATCATATGGCCCACAACGCCTACAATTACTATACAGCCTTTACAAAAAAAGTTCCTTGAATCTTGGTCTAGAATCTACAAAAAGTTTCTTAAAGCCCTGTTTCATTATCTGAGATAACACTATACTCTCCCTAACTTTTTCTACTTCTTTGTTATTTGGTGGCTCTTTGACATATTCTCTTCATCTCCACATACTTCCAAAGTCCACAGAGTGTGCAAGCTGTTTTGGAAAAAAGTTTTGGTGGAACTGAACAAGCCCAATGTGACCTTGCTGAAAGTCTAGGTCTTCCTTAACTTATACTCTTCTTAGTCCACAAGCACACTGGTTCTCAGAGCTTCAAATACATCTGCAATTTGAGGCCTAGCTTCTCTGACAACCTTGATTTTCTTAGTTTTGAAGCTCAAAACCTTGAGGTCATTCATTTATTTGAATATTCAACAAATTATCAGATAACTCCTTTATGGAGCAAAGCCTAAAGAAATTTGAAGACAGTATCTATTTCTTCAGGGAACCTACAATCTGAAAGAGGAATAAAGTTTCCATACAAGTGATAATCACTCAAGGCAGTATGATAACTTCTATAAAGTGATAAAGACATGGAAAAGAGAGAGATAGCTGTCTCTCTCCACATAGTTGCTAATGTCAGATACTAGAGTCATCCTTGCGAAATCATCTTGCAAGCTTTATTAATTCTGTGTTCTAAATATCTCTCAAATGCATCCATCTGTCTTCATCCCCACTGCTTCTACCCTAGTTCATGTCACTATCCTCTCTTATGTGGATCAATGTCAGTCTCCTAATTTTTCTGTCTCTAGTCTTACTTCCAATGCAGTCTCACACTGTCATCAGGGTGATCTTTATAGAATTTAGATCGGATCATGTCGCTTTCCTATTTTAAAAACTTTTCACAGAACACAAGATACCAAAATCTTTGGGACATAGCAAAAGCACTGCTCAGAGGGCAATTTATAGCAATAAATTCACACATCAAAAAAGAAGAAAGGGCCAGGCGCAAGATGGCAGACTAGGTAGATACACTCCAAAATCTCTACAAAAAGACTTGAATAAACAAGGAAAACAGGCATGGATGATAATCTTGGATTCCAGACCTTCAAAGGAAATGATAAAGTAGATCAAATACCAATGAGAAGAGACTGAAAGAAAACAGTGAACAAGGAGCAGTAAACTGCAACCTGCCACAGAACAGTCATTCTGAATTATTGCAAGCAGCGTTTAGATCAGAGCACGAACCAGATAGCCAGCTCCACTCATCTGGAACTGCCCAGCACCCACATCAGTGATCAGGTAACCAGAGAGGTGCGTCCTCCCCCCTTACCTCGCATAGCTTGCTGATGTCCAGAAACACGGACCTCCCTAGCCCAACCACTCACAGGTCAGTCAAACTCCTCATACTACCACACTACCAGTACTGGCCTTTTTTTTTTTTTTCCTTCAAATCTTTCTGCTTAGTTATTCTACCTATCCTCTCCCAAGAGCAGGAGCCCCTCCCTCACTGCCCACATGGTTAACAGCACCTGTCTCAACCCTTCTCTGGTTAGAAAGCACACTTTGGCAGAGTGAACACTGCTTTCCTGCAGAGCGGTGTTTGGTGGCTGCCACTTTCAAAGTACTATGCTGTTTTGCTTTTTTTTTTTTTTTCTTTATTCCTTCTTCTTAGTTCTTCCCTCTTCTTCCCCTCATTTTCCTCTTATCATTTTTTGTTGTTGTTATTGTTTCTTCCTCTACACCCTGTCCCACTTCTCTCTTTTCTTTTTTCTTTTTCTTCCCTTCTCAATTCTTCCTTCTTCCCCTCGTTTTCTTTTTCCTCTTTGTCTTTTTTCTATTCCTCCCACTTCCACACCATTTTTCTCCCTTTCCTTCTTCCTTTTTTTTGATCTGGCCTGAGTGAGTACCTTGCCCCCACCACCTTTGCATTCAGTAGTGCTGCACTTGACCCTCTGTATTTGGTGCTGCATGCTCCTGTGGAGCAAATGCCATATTTCCACCGTAGCCATGTTTGGTGGCTATCACTTGCACCAATACTGTGCTGCATTTGTTTCCTTTTGTTGCTGTTGTTGTTTTTCTTCCTTTTCTCTTTTCCTTGTTCCTTTCTTTTAAGATCACTCCTCTCCCAGTTTTTTTCTTTTTCTTTCTTTCTTGTCCCTTCACACTGCCCTGCCCACCCTCACTTTTTTTTCCTCTTTCAATATTTACCCATCAGTGGGAAGCCAGTGAGCATACCCAACCATGATCACCCACACCTGCTGCCCCACTCAATAAGCGAGTGCCACTATGTATTTCTGTACTACTGGACTGATGACAGAGTGGCCAACACCCACTCAGCCTGCCCTCAGTTGTTCTGTGTGATCAGTGATCAGAGACATGTGCCCACACTCCCACTTGCTACCAAATCTACCCAGAGACAGGTGGTGAGTACCCCACTGCTGCCAAACTTGTGGCCAGAGTAACCCGACCACCCTGTTGCCTGGATATATTAAAATAGAACAAAACAAAAAATTAGGGTGAAGCAAACCACCATGAAATCAATAAATTAATACAATAACACTACAGTGTCTCAGAGACAACAGATAACTTCAAATCACATACAAAAATATGGAAAAGATGCTGCAAACAAGTGACCAAAGAGCAGAATCAGAAAATCTTCTGGAGGAAGAAATGCTAATGGAATTACCTAATAAAGAATTCAAAAGAATTATATTTTGGTATCTTCAATGGATTGAGAGAAAGTTTGAGGAAACCATAGACAAAATAAAGGAAAACACAGACAAAACTGTAAAAGAATTGGAGGGAAAAAAAAAATGCAAGCACAATTTTTTTTTAAATGGAAAATTGGAACCCATTAAAAAAAAAAAAAAAAAAAAAAAAAAAAAAAAAAAAAAAAAAAAAAAAAAAAAAAAAAAAAAAAAAAAAAAACAGCAAATAGAAATCCAGAAGATTAATACTAAAATTTCAGAAATGGATAATGCATTAGAAGGACAAAGGAATAGAACTGAATCAATAGAACACAGAATTAGTTATACTGAAGGCAAATCTCTCAACACCAATCTGTTGGAGGAACAATCAAAAAAAAGAATGGAAAAAAAAAATGAAGACTGCTTCAGATTCTAGATTCATTTGGGATACCATCAAGAGGAGTAATCTGTATGTGACTAGAATTCTAGAAAAGAGACAAAAAAGAAAAGAAAAGCTCTGAGAAAACTGTCTAAGATTTATTGGAAGAAAATTTCCCTAATATCATGAAAGACTAGAAGATATGCATTCAAGAAGCTCATGAACCCCAAATAGGATAGACCCTCAAAAGAAAATCACTAAGACATATCATAATCAAATTTTCCAAAACCAGAAACAAAGAAAGACTCCTGAAAGAGCCAGAAAAATGAAAAGTCACCTACAAAGGAGAACCAGTGAAAATAAGCTCTGATTTCTTGGCAGAAACGATTCAGAGAATCACCAATAGCAGAAAAAATGGGAGATTAAGACATACAGCACAATATATATTCACTTCCAGTGCACATGGAACTTTTTCCAGAATAGACCCTATATTAGGCCACAAACCAAGCCTCAATAAATTTTAAAACATCAAAATTCTACTAAGTATCTTCTCAGATCATAATGCTATAAAATTAGAAATCAACAACAGGAAGGTTAAGGCAAAAAAAAAATCCACGGAAACTAATTAACACTCCACTCAAAAACTACTGGGTAATAAAAGAAAAAAAAATAGAACTAAAAAATTCCTTGAATCAAATGAGAATGAAAACACC
>NW_006921630.1:9555482-9557662 GCF_000298275.1 Orycteropus afer afer
AACAACAACAAGATACAAAGCATTTCCATCACCACAAGGATTTATTCTGTTGTAATTTTATAGACACCCCCACTTTACTTCTGCCCCTACTCTTCGCTTACCCCTGACAACATCTAATCTGTCCTTCATGTCTATACTTCTGTCATTTCAAGAATGTTATCTGAATGGAATCATATGTGTAACCTTTTGAGATTGGTTTCCACTCAGAATAATTCTCTGGTGATTGATCTAAGTTTTCATGTATATCAATTATTCCTGTTTAGTGATGAATAGTATTCCATGGTGTGGATGTACCATACTTTAACCACCATTGAAGCACACCTGGGCTGTATTTGGCTATTATGAATAAAGCTGTTATAGACATTAGCGTATAGGTTTTTGTGTTGATGTAAGTCTACATTCCTCTGGGATAAATGCCCAAGAGTGCCAATTACTTAGTTGTATGGTAATTGTATATTTAGTTTTTTTGAGAAACTGCCAATGTCTTTTCCACAGTGACTGTACCTTTTACATTCTCATCAGAAATGTAATGGTTATCTGGTTTCTCTGCATCTTCACTAACATTGGGTGTTGTCATTCTTTTTTACACTGTCCATTCTGTTAGATGTGTGTTGATAATCACATTGTGCTTTTAATTTGCATTTCCCTAATGGCTAATGATGTTGAACATCTTTTCGTGTGCTTATTTCCCATCAGTACATCCTTTTCTGGGAAATGTCTCTTCAGGCCTTTTGCCCATGTTCTAATTGGATTGCATTTTTTTTTTTTTTACTGTTGAGTTTTGACAGTTTTTAAAATTACACATATATTCTATATAATAGTTCTTCGTCAGATATGTGGTTTGCAAATATTTTCTCCCACTCTGTAGCTTATCTTTTCATCCTCTTAAAAGGACCCAGTGAAGTACAGTTTATTAGTTTTTTCTTGTATTGATTGTGCTTTTGATTTCAAATCCAAGAGTTCTTTGCTTAACACTAAAAAACCAAAACCAAAGGGAGGTGCCTAAGGCATTTGACTGCTAACCCTAGATCCAGAAAATTTTCTCCTATTTTGTTTTCTAAAAGTTTTATAGTTTACATTTAAGTTTGTGATTTAGTTTGCTTTTATATAAGATACTATGTCTCTTTTGGTGTGTGTCCTGTGGATGTCCAAGGTATTGCTTTAGTACCATTTTGTTGAATGTCTTTTCTTTGTCCACTTTATTGCTTTTAGTTCTTTGTCAAAAATCAGTTGGGCATATTTTTTGTAGATCTGTTTCTGGATAAAGGATACCTGGTGGGACAATAATTAAGCAGTTGGCTGCTAACAGAAAAGTCAGTGGTTCAAACCCCCTGTGGCTCTGTTCTTGTTAGGTGCTGTTGAGTCGTCTTCGACTCATAGCGACCCTATGCACAGCAGAATGAAACACCACCCAGGTCCCGCACCAGCTGCCTGATCCGTGCTATACTTGAGCCCATTGCTGCAGCCACTGTGTCAATCCATCTCATTGATGGCCTTCCCCTCTTTTGTCAACTCTCCACCTTACCAAGGACAACATCCTTCTCCAGGGAATGGTCCATTCTAATAACATGACCAAAGTAGGTGAGACAAAGTCTGGCCATTCTTGCCTCTGAGGAGCTCTCTAACTGCACTTCCTCCAGGACAGATGTTAGTTTTTTTAGCAGTCCCTTGTACTTTCAGCATTTTTCACCAGCACCACAACTCAAAAGCATCAATTCTTCGGTCTTCCTTATTCATTGTCCAGCTCTCAAATGCACATGAGGCGATTGAAAATATCATGGCTTCTGTCAGGTGCACTCTAGCCCTCAAGGAAACATCTTTGCTCTTCAGTACTTGAAAGAGGTCTTTTGCAGCCAACTTGCCAAGTGCTATACGTTCGTTGTCTGATATTGTGACTGCTGCTTCCACTGGCGTCAATTGTAGAACCAAGCAATGTAAAGTCTTTGACAACTTCGATCTTTTCTCCATTCATCGTGATGCTGTTTATAGGTCCAGTTGTGAGGATTTTTATTTTCTTTATATTGAGATGTAATCCATACTGCAGACTGTATTCTTGAATCTTCATCAGTTAAGTTCTTCAAGTCATCCTCACTTTCAGCAAACTTGTGTCATCAGTGTATTGCAAGTTGTTATGATTCTTCCACCAATCTTGACGCCACGTTTTTCTTCATGTAGTCCAG
>NW_006921630.1:9558202-9566831 GCF_000298275.1 Orycteropus afer afer
ATCTCTTGACATAACCAAATGAATGGGTATTCTGCCAATTCCTGGAGCCTTGTTCTTCAGCAGCTTCAACTTTTTCCTTCAATACCATTGGTTCTTGATCATATGCTGCCTCCTGAAATGGATGAAGATCGACCAGTTCTTTTTGGTACAGAGACTCTGTGTATTCCTTCCATCTTCTTTTGATGCTTCATGCATCTTTCAGTATTTTGCTCATAGAATCTTTCAATATTGCAACTCAAGGCTTAAATTTTTTCCTTGGTTCTTTCAGCTTGCAAAATGCTGTGCTCTTCCCTTTTGGTTTCTAACTCCAAGTCTTTGCACATTTTGTGATAGTAATTGGCACTGTCTGCTGGAGCTGCTCTTTGGAATTTTCTCTTTAGCTCTTTTATCCTGTCAGTTCTTCCATTTGGTTTGGCTACTCTCAGCTCAAGGTCAAGTTTTAGTGTTTCTTTTGACATCTATTTTGGTCTTTTCTTCTCATCTTTTTAATAATCTCTTGCTTTCTTAAGGGATGATGTTCTTGATGTAATCCCATAATTATTCTGGTTTTCAGTCACTGGTGTTCAATGCATCAAATCTCTTCTTTAGATGGTCTCTAAATTCAGGAGGGATGTTATCAAAGTCATCTTTTAGCTCTCGTGGTCTTGTTTTAATTGTCTTCAACTTCAGGTTGAACTTGCATATGAGCAGTTAATGGTTTGTTCCACAATCAGCTCCTGGCCTTGTTTTGGCTGAAGATATTGAACTTTCCCCTTGCCTCTTACCACAGATGTAGTCGGTCGGATTCCTGTGTGTTCCATTTGGTGAAGTCCATGCGTATAGCCGCCGTTTATGTTGTTGAAGAAAAGGCATTTTCAGTGGTCTTGCAAAATTCTATCATGTGATCTCCAGCATTATTTCTGTCACCTAGGCCAAATTTTCCAATTACTGGTGATTCTTCTTTGTTTCCAACTTTTGCATTCCACTCGCCAGTGATAAGCAACACATCTTGATTGCACATTTGATCAATTTCAGACTGCAGACTTTGATAAATATCTTCAATTTCCTCATCTTTTGCTTTGGTCATTGGTGCATAAATTTGAATAATGGTCATATTAACTCGTCTTCCTTGTAGACATATAGATGTTGTCCTGTGACTGACAGCATTGTACTTCAGGACAGATCTTGAAGTATCCTTTGTAATGATGAATGCCATGCCATTCCTCTTCAAATTGTCATTGCCAGCATAGCAGATCATATGGCTGTCTGATTCAAAATGGCCAAAACCTGTCCATTTCAGCTCACTAATGCCTAGGATGTCAATCTTTATGCATTCCATTTCATTTTGACAACTTCCAGTTTTCCTAGATTCATGCTTTGTACATTCCATGTTTTGATTATTAATGGATGTTTGCAGCTGTTTCTCCTCAATTTGAGTTGTGTCATATCAGCAAATGGAGGTCTCAAAAGCTTTACTTTATCTATGTCAGTAAGGTTGGTTCTACTCTGATGATGCAGCACTTTCCCAGTCCTGTTTTGAGAGCCTTCCTACCTAAGTGGCTCATCACCCTGCACTGTATCAGACAGTGTTTTCAGGCTCTTCATATAGTTACCTAGTAATGTAACAGACAGTGTTTCTCTGCTATTCATAAAGTTTTTCCTGGACAATTCTTTGAGAAGTGGATGGCCTCCTCCTTCTTCCTAGTCTGTCTCAGTCTGCAAGCTGCACCAAAACCTGTGCACCTTGTGCAACCCTGCTGGCATTTGAAACTCCAGTGGCACAGCCTCAAGTCTCACAGCAACATGCCACCAGAGCACGACAAACGAACAAACAAGTTTGTCTCCCTAGCTGTTCGAAACTCTCCACCCTCCCCTTACTAGGATCCCTGACACTTGCTCCCTCTGTCCTGGATGCCCTGGCTTTCCTTTCCTTTCCCCTTTGCTTTTCCTGCCACTTGGGGGTTGGGGCCTGGGTCCCTCCCCTTACCTGGATCCGTCTGCTGCTTGCTCACTCTGTCCTGGACACCCTGGCTTTCCTTTTCTGTGGCTGTACGCTCTATCATATAGGGCCTCTATGAGTTGGAATTGACTCAGTGGCATGCAAGAACATTTCTGGGTAAGGTTTCTTTTTGGTTTGGCTGCTTTCAAAATTTTTTCTTTTGTCTTTGGATTTCAGATGTTAATTATGATACATGTTTGCATGGATTTGGTTAGATGTATTCTGTTGGTGAATTCCCTCTACTTGTTGAAACTGTAGGTTTATGTCTTTTTCAAAATTTGGGAAGTTTTCAGCTATTATTTCTTCAAGTACTTTTTCATCCTCTTCTTCTTTGCCTCTTTCTGAGATTCCCATGGCATGAATGTCAGACCTTTTATTATAGCCTCGCAGGTCCCTAATGCTCTGCTCTTTTCTCCACCAACCCCCCACAGTCTATTTTATCTCTATTGTTAAGAATGGATAATTTCTAGTGTTCTCTATTCCAGATCACTGATTATTTCCTGTGTAACTTCCATTCTGCTGTTAACATCACTCATTGAGCTTTTTATTTTTAATATTGTGTTTTTTGGTTCTTAAATTTCCATTTGGTTCTTCTTTAAAGCTTCTATTTCCTTGCTGATACTGTCTGTTTATTTGCTTAGGCTTTCAAATGTGTTCATAATTTCTCACTGGAATTATTTTTGTCATAGATGTTTAAAATTGTTGAAAGGTAATTTTCACATCTTTCTCATTTTGGTATGGTCATCAATTGTCTTTTTTCATTCAGTTTGAGATCTACCTAGTTCTTAGTATGACAAGTAATTTTCAGTTGAAACCTGTACATCTTATGTTTTTCATTAAGAAACGCTGTATCTTTTTTAAAAACTTCTCTTTTAGCTAGCTTCTTCTGATGCTATTCTAGCAGGTAAGGGAACATGTACTGCTTCATTACTGCAGGTAGTAGTAGAAGTCCAAGTTCTTTGCTCAGCCTCCCTTAACGTCTGAGTTCAAGAAAGAGGGATTTATTACTGCTTGTCAGGGATGGGAGGTCCAGCTTCCTATGTGGTCTCACCTGGCACTGTGGTTTGGGGAGCCTTGTTAATATGGGCAGTAGTGAAACTTCTGATTACTCTCCACTAGTCCTCGTCTTACATAGCCCCAGTAGGAAGGAAGAGGTTATCAACATACTGTTTCCATAGGTCCCATGGTCCCTAAAATCTTTTCATGTTTGGCTTATTATAATATATGGAGTTTTAGTTGTATTTATTTGGAAGAACAGGGAAAAGTATGCCTATTCTGTATTACTGAAAACAAAAGTCTGAATAGCCTTTTAAAATTAAAAAAAAAAAAAAACATGAAATTTCTTCTTGTCTTTAAAAAAGTAGGAAGAATTGGAAGAACTGGACCTACACACACCTACCACTAGTCATGGTATGGTCTCTCTGTATTCTGCTCCATCTCTGCTATCATAAGCCTATTTTATATTCCTTGCTTGACTCCTGTCAAATCATTTTTTTGTTTTTAATGTACGGGCTTATTTATTTGTCTCAGAAATTTGTATTTCTGACTGGATTCAGACTTAGAAGTAGAAGTTCTCAGAGAGGACAGCCTCCGTCTCTTGGCAATCTGTTCCTGGCACTTTTCTTTGGCCTCCTTCATTCTCTTGGCCAAAAGTTTGGCAAATTCTGCAGCCTCCTTCTTATTTTTATCAGTGCGCTGTTTCTTCAGAGCAATATACCTACGTTTGTGTTGCAGGACACATGGAGTAACAAGATGCTGAATCTTGGGGTGCTTTGGTTCTGGGTTTCTTTGTTCAGGGGCTTTCTCACAACATACTGGTGAACATCGTCTTCTTTAGAGAGATTGAAAAGTTTGCAGATTCTTCTAGCTCTTTTAGGTCCCAGGTGACGAGGCACAGTAGTATCAGTTAGTCCTGGAATATCCTTCTCCCTTTTTTTTTACAATAACCAAGTTGAGAACACTCAGATTAGCATCCACAATGCAACCCCGGGCAGATTTGCACTTTCTCTCTCCAGTTCTCCTTGGTCTGTAACAGGAATGCTCCTTACTCAGTAGCAGGCAGACACGGCCATGGGTCAAGACACCCTGCTTCATGGGAAAACCCTGTTTGTCCTTCCCACCACTGATTTGGACAACATAACCCTTCCACTCATCACCAAGAGAATCAGCAGCAACTTCTGTGGCCATTCTCTTCTTATAAAAGGTATGAAGTTTGCATTCATCGTCCACTTCAATGAGTTTCTGGCAGCCAGTGGCTGGAAAGGAGATGTTCAGCTTGATGGTGAAACAGGCAATGGCAGCCATGGCACCATGAGAAAGAGTTCCTGTCAAATCATCTGTGATTCCTTTATAAATTTAGCAAGACACAATACAGAAAAAGTCATTCCTCAATGAACATCTGTTGAATGCTTATTTTCTTCATTATGGAAGTCTGATGAATTTAGTTTGAAAGTTGTATTATTTTGTAGTAGATTGTATTATTGCTCAAAACATTTATTATTCCTCCAGAGGATCCCTTCCTGTGGGAGGATGATCTGCCTCTGCCCCTTTGTAGCAGGCATAACCCTGTGACTTGCTTTGCTCATCAATCAATGACAATCCCACTTCTGAGCAGAGGCTTTAAGAACAATTTCAAGATCAATTATACTAGCTCCTTTTCCTTCTGACATGAACTATTGTATTTCAGATAGGGGCCACTTTGTCACCCTAGTTTTAGAATGAAGAAAACATAGAGATGCGCCAAAGCTGACCTACTATAGACATGAGAACTAAATCTTTGTTATTGTCAACCACTAAGATTTCAAGGTCATTACTGCCACATAAGTTAGCCCAGGCTGACTAAAGAATCACTGATTATATTTTCTTCACATTTCTTAGATCAAATAACATTTAAAAGTTGTTTTCAACTTTAATATTTTAAATGATGATTTACAATTTAGAGATAATCAAAATAAGGTTTAGAAGTAAGTGTCATCTGTATTTTAAATAGTAAAGTGTCCAAACTTCTAGTTGGCAATTTAGAATATTGTGCACATGGTGCTTAACAAAGTAAATGCTATTTGACTGCAATGTAGCCTGTATGTTTTTGATATTTTACTATGCTTGCTTTAAGGAGCTCTGGTAGTGCAGTGGTTAAGGTTGGTGGCTTGAACCCACCACCTGCTCCTTGGGAGAAAGATGAAGCAGCCTACTTCTATAAAGACTTAGAGCCTTGGCAACCCTATGAGGCAGTTCTACTCTGTCCCCTAGGTTTTCTGTGAGTCAGAATGGACTTGATGGCAATGGGTTACACTTGGCTTTATTCATATCTGTCCTTCTATCCATCCCTCTACCCATCCAACAATCCATCTTATTTTTTTTAGATATTTCAAAGTAGGTTGCAGACATTGTACACTTCATCCCTAAACACTTCAGCATGCAAGCCATTAACTAGAGTTAAATATTTGCTTATGATTTTTTGAGGTAAATTATATATATGTATATATATGTATAGATTGAAAGTGTACTATTTCATAAATTTTGCTACACACATACACCTATGTAACCCATATCTCTATCAAGATATAGAGAGTGGCTATCTCTTTTCAAAGTTTTTGCTGTTTAATTTTAAGCCATAGATTTGGTACATGTATTACTTCTGAACATTGCATATGTTTTTACTCCAAAGTATGTGAAATTTATATAAGACAAATTTTAAATATAGTCTTAGAACTCACACTGATAGACCATGTTTAGGCATCACCCTAGGCTTTAGAAATGATTAACAGGAATTTGGTTCTCAAAAATAAAACTGTTTAGCACCTGATCATTTAACTTACAGATTTTTTTTCTAGGTCTTTATTTTTCTTATTCTGTCTTTGCCTTTTGCTCCTGTAATAATCATCCATCAAAAGGAGTATCAGCACCACATCTAGCAATATAATTATTTCCTCCACATAATTGAAACTTTGGCAGCTTCGTGTTCTACAAAGACTTTGGAGTTACTAGGATGTATTTTTCTAGGGAGCTCTGGTAGCATAGTGGCTAAGACACTTGCCTGCTAACCAGACGGCTGGTGGTTCAAACCCACCAGCCACTCCTCGGAAGGAAGGTTGGGCAATCCTACTTTCGTAGTGATACTGCCTCGGAAACCCAAGGAGGGGTCGCTATGAGTCAGGGCTGACTCGACGGCACATAACAACAACAACAATCACAAAACAATCATGTTGGATTAGACTTTCTTGGGCTGAGGCCATCTAGTAAAAATAGGATAACTGCAAACAGGAGGGAGGAAACAAAAAGGTTTGTAATGTTTGCTTTGTGATTGTACATGTGACAGAATGGAGGAAGGAACAGAAGAGGCATCAGTAGGTCAGCTGTGCCAGCATGGAAAAGAAAGAGCAGATATAGGAACAAAGAGGGGCGTAT
The DNA here is from genome assembly GCF_000298275.1 of Orycteropus afer afer. Classification (NCBI taxonomy): domain Eukaryota; kingdom Metazoa; phylum Chordata; class Mammalia; order Tubulidentata; family Orycteropodidae; genus Orycteropus; species Orycteropus afer. The sequence goes on from NW_006921630.1 coordinate 9,564,588, forward strand.
TTTTATGTCACTTAGAATGGAGCATTAATTTCCTCATACGGCTTCCTTCCTATACAATGCTGTCAGTGAAGGGCTTATTTATCTATATGCCTATAAGGAAGATCAGTTAATACTACTATTATTCAAATTTATATACCAACCACTAAAGCCAAAGATGAAGACTTTAAAGATTTTTACCAACTTCTGCAGTCTGAAATTGACCAAACATGCAGCCAAAATGTATTGATAATTACTGGTGATTGGAATACGAAAGTTGGAAACAAACGAGCAGCATCGGTAGCTGGAAAATATGGCCTTAGTGATAGAAATGATGCTGGAGATCACATGGTAGAATTTTGCAGGACCAATGACTTATTCATTGCAAATACTTTCTTTAAACAACATAAAAAGCAACTATACACATGGATCTCACTAGATAGAATACACACGACTCAAAGATTTTAAAGGGTGGCTTGAGATGACAAGTAAAGTAATGAAATGTGCAAAGACCTGCAGTTAGAAAATCGAAGGGGAAGAACACACTCGGCATTTCTCAACCTGACAGACTTGAATATGACCTTGAATACATCCCACCTGAATTTAGAGACCATCTGAAGAATAGATTTGATGCATTGGACACCAGTGACTGAAGACCAAGTAAGTTGTAGGATGACATCAGGGCCATCCATGAAAAAAGCAAAAGGTCATTAAAAAAGACAGGAAAGGAAGAGAAGACCAAAATGGATGTCAGAAGAGACTCTGAAACTTCATCTTGAATGGAAAGTAGCTAAAGGGAATGGAAGAAATTACTAAAAGATCTGAACAGAAGATTTCAAATAATTGCTGAAGTGGACAAAGTATTGCAATGTGCAAAGATTTGGAATAGGAAAATCAAAGTGGAAGAACACTTGGCATTTCTCAAGCTGAAAGAACTGAAGAAAAAAGTTCAAGCTTCAAGTGGCAACAGTAAAGATTCTGTGGGAAAAATATTGAACAATGCAGAAAACATCAAAAGAAGATAGAGGAAATACACAGTCACTGTATGAAAAAGAATTGGTCGACCATTTCAGGAAGTAACATATGATCAAGAATTGATGGTATTGAAGGAAGAAGTCCAAGATGCACTGAAGGCATTGGCGAAAAACAAGGCTCCAGGAATAACAGAATACCCATTTGTTTCAGTAAATGAATGCAGCACTGGAGGCACTCACTTGTTTATGCCAGGAAATTTGGAAGAGAGCTACCTGGCCAACTGACTGGTGGAGATCCATTTTTGTGCCCATTCCAAAGAAAAGTGAACCAAAAGAATGCAGAAATTATCAAACAATATCATTAATATCACACTCAAGTAAATTTTTGCTGAAGATAATTAAAAAATGGTTACAGCAGTACATTGACAGGGAACTGCCAGAAATTCATATTGGATTCAGAAGAGGGCATGAAATGAGGGATATCATTGCTTATGTTGGATGGATCTTGGCTGAAAGCAGAGAATACTGGAAAGATGTTTACCTGTGTTTTACTGACTATGAAAAGGCATTCAACTATGTGGATTATAACAAATTACGATAACAATGTGAAAAATAAGAATTTCAGAATACTTAATTGTGCTCATGAGGGACATGTACATAGACCAAGAGGCAGTGATTCCAACAGAACAAGGGAATATTACATGGATTAAAATTAGGAAAGGTGTGGGTCAGGCTTGTGTCCTTTCACCATACTGTTCAATCTGTATATTGGGCAAATATTCTGAGAAGCTGGATTATATGAAGAAGAATGCAGCATCAGGACTGAAGGATGACATTAACAACCTGGGATATACAGATAACACAACCTTCCTTGCTGAAAGTGAAGAAGACTTGAAACTCTTACTGATGAAAATCAAAGACTACAGCCTTCAGTTTGGATTACACCTCAACCTAAAACAGAAATCCTCACAACTGGACCAATAATCAACATCATGAAATATGTAGAAAAAATTGAATTTGTCAAGAATTTCATTTCACTTGAATCCACAACCAATGTCCATGGCAGTCAAGACATCAAACCATGCATTGCATTGGGAAAATCTGCTGCAAAAGACATCTTTAAAGTATTTCAAAGCAAGGATGTCACTTTGAAGACTAAGTTTTGCCTGAGCCAAGCCATGGTATTTTCTTTCTTTCTTTTTTTTTTAATTTTATTTTATTTATTGTGATTTGGGTGAAGATTTACAGAGTGAATTCACTTTCCATACAGCAGTTCATGTATACTTTGTCTCAT
>NW_006921630.1:9570306-9584779 GCF_000298275.1 Orycteropus afer afer
GTATTTTTAATAACGTTTTAGTCATGTGAGAGCTGGACAATAAATAAGGAAGACAAAAGATGACTTGATGCATTTGAATTGTGGTGTTGACAAATAATATTGGATACCATGGACTGCTAGAAGAATGAACAAATCTGTCTTGGAGGAAGTACAGCAGGACTTAGAAGCATGAATGGCCAGACTTTATCTCACATACTTTGGTCATGTTGTCAGAAAGGGCCTGTCCCTATAGAAGGATATTGTGCTATGTAAAGTAGAGAGTCAACAAGAAAGCAGAAGACCCTCAAGGAGATGGATTGACCCAGTGACTGCCAATGATGGGCTCAAGCATGGCAACAACTGTGAGGATGATGCAGGAGTGGGCAGTGTTTCATGCTGTTGTACATAGGGTTGCTATGAGTTGGAAGCAACCTGAGAGCACCTAACAACATAGATTGTGGCCTTAGTTTCTGCTACTTCCTTGCTCCTATTCCTTAGCAGCCTAAGGTAACATGTGCCCATGGCACAAAAAATAAGTGTTGTAGAACAGTTGTCTGTTTACATCTTTATTGTGCAATATGGACATAAAATGTTCATACTTAAAATCTGGAGACTTGACATACTGATTGATATTGTGTATATATGAAGAGAGGTTGCTATTATGGAAATGAGAACAGAGAAAGATGGTTTCTGTTTATTAAATGCACCCTTAAATATCATTCCAGTTATCCTTCTTGAGACATTTTTATTTTCAGGACTTGGACAGCAAAATTTAGTTTGAGATCAGATTTTATAGGAATTACAAATTAATGGGAAATAATATGCATTCTTTTCCCCAAAAAACTAATGTCATTAGAACCAAGCTTGGGAAGAACAGAGAATTGCTGGACAATGTATAAACATTCCATACCATAGAGTGAAGAAATTCATGGTTGCATTAAGGTTTCTCACCACATTTAGTCCTGATAATATTTTGGTGGGAGCTCTGGTAACATAGTGGCTAAGGCACTTGACTGCTAATCAGAAGGCTGGCGGTTCAAACCCACCAGCCACTACTCGGAAGGAAGATGGGGCAATCTACTTCCATAGTGATACTGCCTTGGAAACCCAAGGAGAGGTCGCTATGAGTTGGGTCCGACTCGACGGCACATAACAACAACAACAACAACAACAACAACGTTTTGGTAATGATCTTCCCTTTGTTTTAAAAAGGCCAGAAATATAAGAATTGGGAAAGAGACCATAGGTAGTGTGAACAATCTATGATATCATCTAAGCCCTTTCTTTCATAAGTCTTCTAAAGTTTCCTTTTACCCTAACTCACTATTTTTTTTCTTCTCTCTGAGTACTTTCCTGATTTCCTGTTGTGGTATTCCTTCAACTCCCTGTATGTGAAACATAGTTCAGACATGAGTTAGCAGAGAGATTATTTCAAGTTTGGAGTAGAGGGCCAAAATACTTTAATCAAAGTTGTTTTATAATTAAATCATTCTTCCCCAGCCCCTACTTACCTCCCTCCCCATCCCTGGAAATTAGCTGTACCCACTGCATTTATTAAAATTGGAATTGATTTAGTGGAGACATCATTGCTCTTTTTAGATACTACAAAAGCTGTCACTTCTAAGTGAACCCTGTAAATAGTTTTCATTAGACTTCTAACCTAAAGGCTGGAGGTTTGAACCTGCCCAATGGTGCTATGAAAGAAAGGCCTGGCAATCTGCTTCTGTAAGGATTGTAGTTTAGAAAACCCTATGGAGCAGTTCTACTCTGTAACACATAGGGTCACCATGAGTTGGAACTGACTCAGTGACAAGAGATTTAGTTTGATTTTCTGGTCATTTCTAAGACAGATAGACTTCTTTTTTATATCTCCAAAAGCAACACTGAGACTGATGTGTAGACTTAAGGAGCCCTGGTGGCACAGTGGTTAAGTGCTCTGCTGCTGACTGAAAGGTTGGCAGTTCAAACCTACTAGCTGCTCCATAGAATTATGATGTGGCTATCTGCTTCCATAAAGATTTATGAATCTGCCTATGGGGCAGTTCTGCTCTGTCCTACAGGGTTGCTATGAGTTGTAATTGACTTACTAACAGTGGGTTTGGTTTTTTTTGGTGTAGATGTAAGTGTAAGACTTGTAAGTAGACTTCACTCTAGGGAAAGCATTTCTAATAACTAGAGGATTGTGTTGTTGTTGTGTTTGCCATAAGTCGGATTTGACTCATGGTGACCCCTCCTTGGGTTTCTGAGGTGGTATCCCTGTGGAAGTAGATTGCCCAAACTTCCTTCCAAGGAGTGGCTCGTGGGTTTGAACTGCCAGCCTTCTGGTTGGCAGTCAAGTGCCTTAGGCACTATACCACCAGAGCTCCCAACTAGAGCAATAGGATGGTGGAATGGAATACCTGATGAATATGGGAGATTTGTGTAACTTGAAGTATCTAGGAAGATGTTAGGTTACCATCTATCTGGATTTCCTGCATTAAATAGATGATTGAAGAGGATGATTTCCAAGATTATTTTTTCCATGTCTAAGATTCTGTGAAATAAAGAATTAAATGACCCTTTCATCAAAATTTTGGCTTGGAGATATCCAAACTTAAGCACTTTAAATCCAGCTTTCATTTATTCACCTATATTGTCTAAATATCTACCATATAAGATTAGGTGTCAGAGCAAGGGTTTATGACTGATAGGGACCCCAACTGTACAGTGCTTAAGCTCTTGGCTGCTAACTGAAAAGTTGGCAGTTGGAACGCACTAGAGGCTCCATGGGAGAAAAGACCTGGTAATCTGTACCCATAAAGATAACAGCCTAGAAAACCACATTTGAGGCAGTTCTACTCAGTCCCATAGGGTCGCTATGAGTCAGAATCAACTGGAAAGCATACAACAAGAGAGATCTATTTCTTACTGTTAATAAGTTCTGAGTTTATCAGAACCAGTAAAGATAGAATCACATTAAACCATTTGCCTCACCTTACTCGTTAGTTGACCATCTGTTAAATGCATATCACAAGCATGGGTCTTCATTTTCTCTAGCAGTGTACTGTTAAGTTTGTAGAGGACCTTGTTATCCTTGATGACATTATGTCAAGACAACTATGGTTGTACATTATCATATTCCTCCATTTACAATGATAAATGACCTTAAAAATGATTCAAGGTCTACACTAAAAAAAAAAAAAAAAGCTTCTTTAAACTTTGACTTCTAGAAAAGCTTAATATATCTGTACTATATTTGTAATTTATGTCACTCTGAAGTTAAGTTGGTGATTATCCCACTGAGTTTATATTAAAGTAATCCCCTAGTTGTATTTATTATGCCCATAATATTTGGTTATGTATTTTTAAACCTATTAGAGTGAATTACGTTTATTGCACCAATATTCTCTGAAGGAAACTTGGGAATTATCTTTCTTGACCTCAATTGGTAAATCATAGATGCAATTCAGAGGGCATGGAAATTGTTTTCTCTTGCTCAATAAGACCTACCCACCAGGCTTATTAAACAAAAATCTCTGTTAGTGCCAGATAAAAGTTTCTAATGTTACTGTTAAGCATAGTGCCTAAGGCACTTGACTGCTAACCAGAAGGCTGGAGGTTCAAACCCACCAGCCACTCCTCGGAAGGAAGGTTGGGCATTCCTACTTCCGTAGTGATACTGCCTCGGAAACCCAAGAAGGGGTCGCTATGAGTCGGGGCCGACTCGATGGCAAATAACAACAATAACAACAACAATGTTACTGTTAAAATATAAAAGTACATTCTATTAAATAGCAGATCAGCTTCTCTCCCTAATTTCTAGTTCCTCATTTTACATTTTGAAAGGCAGAAGATTTCTTTCTCTGTTGGAAACAAACTATTTTTCTTAGAACAAAATTGCGTTTCATTTATAAATGTCAGCAAAGAAAATGTCCTTCGATGGGAATTAGTTCTCCAACAATGTTTTTGTTTTATTAAAATGAGCTGGACTTAAATTTGCAACCAAATTTTCTTTTCTATTTCATATTTTATAAATGGAAAAAGTAACATGACATCAAAACATATAAAGTAAAAATGATCAAAACTAGTAGTAAATAAATAATTCATAATTGTAGTGGGATCATTTTATTCACTGAGCTCTAGTGGTACAGTACCTAAGGGATTTGACTGTTAACTAGTAGGTTGGCAGTTCAAACCCACCAGCCACTCCATGGAAGGAAGACAGGGCAATCTACTTCCATAAAGATTTACTGCCTCAGAAACCCAGAGGGGGTTGCTATGAGTCAGAATCAACTTGATGGTAATGGGTTTGGTTTTGGTTTAGTAATTGGTAGAACAAGTAGGCAAAAGCTCAATAAATATTTAATATTTTGTAAAGCACAATCAACAAACTTCACCTAATAGACAAATAAATTCTACCCAAACACAACACATATATGACACCATACTCAAGGAAGGAAGACTGAGAGCTTTCCCTTTCAGATCAGGAAAAAGAAAAGGATTCTCACTTTCACCACAGTTACTCAATATTGTACTGGAAATCTTAGCCAGAGAAATTAAAAGAAAAATAAATAATATGTGTCTAAATCAGGAAGGAAGAAATAAAACTATGTCTTTTGGCAGATGACATAATCCTTGTGATGGTTAAGGTTGTATTTCAACTTGGCTGAGCCATGATTCTCAGCAGTTTGGCAGTTATGATGTAGTCTACTCCCATGATGAAATCTCATGTAACGTCCATGATGAGATCTGCTATGAGCAGCCAGTCAGTTGAAAGGGGGTTTCCTTATGGGTGTGGCATGCATTCTGGCAAAGTTTTCTTGCTTTTTGCTCAATTTGGAGCCTGAATCTAGCTCAGCATCATATGACCTCCAGTAATTTGGACTTAAACATGTGGCCTGCCATTTTGCTCGCTGATCTTGGGACTGTTTAGCTTTTGCAGGCTTTGAGCCAGGAGCCTGCTGTCTTACCTGGTGATCTTGGGTTCACAAGCCTCTGTAGCCAACAGCCTGCCATATTGCTTGCCAGTCGTGAGTTCATCCACCTCTGCAGCAATGAAAGTCAAGAGATGCCTCCAGCCTTACATCTGACCCACAGACTTGGGATTTACCATCTTCTACAACTATGTGAGCCATTTCCTTGAAATTAACAAACAAACAAACAAACAAATCTCTCTATATAGGCTTCACTGGTTTTGCTTCTCTAGAGAACCTAGCCTAAGACATTTGATACCAACAGTGGTTGTAGAGAAACAAAATCAGAAGGAAGAGTTTTCTAAATTGGTTCTCAACTCTGAGCAGTCTTAAAGGTGCTGATGACTCTGCCTCCATTAGCAAAGAGAGCATTGTTAATCCATGGCATGAAGTGGCAATGCTAATATGCAAAATGTAAGTACCAATAGATCAAGTATTGAGAAATGAGGCTCTGGGTGATTGTACATTTGACACTTTTCTGCAATTTTTCAGGATGAGAAGTATAGGGGAGCTGGTTGGTTGGTCCCACTTACACTAGGCAAAATGGTGAAGGAGAGAGATGAGCGCAGAGCTTCAGAGTCACAGTTCAAGTGCCACATAAAAGATCTCAAAATTCCCACTTGTGCCCTGAGTGAAAGCCTTATTTCTAGTAGTAACAGAACTGGTATTGCTGAAAAAAGAGAGTCTTATCATAAGAGTGGCTGAATGACAATGTTAACTGAATTGCCAACCTCGAATGGTGTCTTAAGTTAAAGTGATGTGATTGGGAAGAAATAGTATCCTGAAACTTGGGAGAGGGACATGTTGTTAGGTGCCATCAAGTCAGCTCTGAGTCATAGTGACCCTATATATACAACAAAAGAAATACCACCCAGTCATGCGCACGATCCTCACAATCCTTACTATGCTTGAGCCCATCATTGCTGCCACTGTTGGCAATTCATCTTGTTGAAGGTCTTCCCCTTCTTCGCTGACCCTCTACTTTACCAAGCATGATATCCTTCTCCAGGGAGTGGTCCCTTCTCATAACATGACCAAAGTAGGTGATACGAAGTCTGGCCATTCTCACTTCCTAGGAACATTCTGGCTATATTTCTTCCAGGAAAGACTTGTTCATTTTTCTGGCAGTTAATGGTATTTTTAGTATTCATCACCAACACCACAATTCAAAGGCATCAGTTCTTCTTAGGACTTCCTTGTTCATTGTTTAGCTTTCACATGCATATGAGGCAACTGAAAATACCATGGCTTGGGTTAGGTGCCCCTTAGATTTCAAAATCACATCTTTGTTCTTCAACACTTTAAAGAAGTCTTTTGCAGCAGATTTTTCCCAGTGCAATATGACATCTGATTTCCTGTTGCTTGCATAGGTGTTGATTATGGATCCAAGTAAAATTAAATCCTTGACAACTTCCATCTTTCCTCTATTTATCATGATGTTGCTTATTGTTTCATCTGGGGACACATGGGCAGATAATCAGGAAGATGGGGACATTGAGCCCCTAAATTCCATTGAATTACTCCTGCTAACAAAATCAGCCCTCTTACCCTCATATGATGAGATTAACCCAGATGTGCCTGAGGAGTCATTGTTTGAGATATCTCCTGGGGCTTTGTCTGGGGCATTGCCTGAGGTAGATGCCTTACAGGATATTGCTGACTGTTCTCAGTAACCACCCACACCAGGGCCTTAAGTTTTAAGGAGCTCTGGTGGTGTGGTGCCTAAGGCATCTGACTGCTAACCAGAAGGCTGCCGGTTCAAACCCACCAGCCACTCCTCAGAAGGAAGGTTAGGCAATCTACTTCTGTATGATACTGCCTTGGAACCCCAAGGTGGGGTTGCTGAGTCAGGTCCGACTTGATGGCACATAACAACAACAACAATAGACCTATAATTAGACTTAAGTTCCAACGAACCTCAAAAGGTGAAGTACAAAGTATGACTGAGGAAGAAGTATACTACACTCCAAAAGAACTGCTTGATTTTTCTAATATGTACAGATAGAAACCTGGAGAATATGTGTGGGAATGGCTATTCAGGGTGTGGGATAATGGTGGAAGGAACATAACATTGGATCGGTCTGAGTATTAATTTGGGCCCAATAAGCACAGATTCTTTATTCAATGTTTCAGCTCTAGAAGTTAGGAAAGGATTGAATTATGTGGTAACCTGCACTAAACCAAATTGAAGTACCAGACCTGCTTTGGTATACTGTAGAAGAAGGTATCCAAAGGCTTAGGGAAATTAACATGTTAGAGTGGATTTATCAGGTTAGATCCATAGATTTACCCATGGAATAATCAGAGGACACACTTTTCAACACAGTGGTTAGGAACAAATTTGTGAATGTAGCCCCAGCATCCTTGAAGATTGTTGTGATTGCTCTTCTGTGTGAGTCAGATTTGGCAGTGGGAACTGATATAATTGAATTAAGACACTTAACTAGAATGGGGCTTATTGGACTCCATGGTGATAGAGGCCAAGTGGCAGCACTTAATCAACAAAGACAGGTGGGTGTGTTTACTGTACTATAATGAACAGCAGGGTCAAAGCAGTAATCAGAATAGTCTGACTCATATGTTCCTTGCACCATTATCTCACACACTTAATAGCCATTCCCACACATATTCTCTAGGTTTCTATCTGTACATATTAGAAAAATCAAGCAGTTCTTTGGAGGGTAGTGTACCTCTTCCTGGGTCATACTTTGTACTTCACCTTTTGAGGTTCTTTGGAACTTAAGTCTAATTATAGGTCTAGAAGCAACAATAGGTGGTGTGGGTGGTTGCATTGGCTACTTAGGCAGATGTCCCTAGGAGTAAAACAGATGGGAAAGCTACTAAATATTTACTTGATCTGTACAAGAGGAAGAATTCTAGGTCAAGTGAACAGCAGTCTAACTTGAATTGCCATAATAGAGAATCATGGCCCCTCAATCAATTCCCAGACTTGATCCAGTTTACAGACCCACAACCCCTTGAATGAAGAGGAAGCTGGATCCCACTACACTGACAAAAATTTATACTGTTAATCTTTCTCCTAGCCTTCCCAAAGGGATCTATAGACTTTCAGTAGAGTGATTGTTCATTGGGGAAAAGGAAGTAATCAGGCTTTTTGGGGATAACTGGACACTGGGTTCGAATGGACACTAATGCCAGGAAATGCAAAACATCACTGTGGCCCACCAGTCAAAGTGGTGGCATATGGAAGTCCTAGCAATAAGGCAAGAAAGGGAAATACAAGGCATCCAGATTGACAAAGAAGAAGTAAAACTATCTCCATTTACAAATGATGTGATCCTATGAATAGAAAATCCCAGAAAACCATTAGAACTAATGGAAGATTCACCAAAGTGGCAGCATCCAAGATCAATGTACACAAATCCGTCAGATTCCTCTACATTAACAAAGAGAATTCTGCAAAGGAAATCAGGGAAGCAATACCATTTACAATAGCCACCCAAAAGATGAAGTATTTAGGAATAACTCTAATCAAAGATACAAAAGAAGCAACACTACTACAAGAAAACAAGAGACCTGTGTAAATGGAAGAATATACCATGTTCATGACGGAAGACAACATTGTTAAAATGTCAGTACTACCCAAAGTGATTGTGGTAGCTAAGATTGTGTTTCAACTTGGTCATGACTTTGAGTAACATGGCACCTGGATGCAGTTATTCCCTGTGATGAGATTAGATATGGTGTAATCAATTCCATGGTAGAATCTGCTGTGAACAGCTAATCAGCTGCCTTCAGGCTGTGGCCTGCTTTGAGTATATATGAAGAAGCTTTGAGAAAAGTCTCTAGTTTGGGGCACATCTGGACCCTGCATTTGGCCAAGTCTTGGCCTCCCATGTTGCCTGCCAATCCTAGAATTGTTCCTGGACTTGAACCAGTGGTCTGCCTTGTTAACTGCCAATCTTGGTTCAACAGTCTCAGCAGCCAGTAGCTGCGTGAGTTAGAAAAAGCCTCCAGCTCCAGTGGGCCTGAAACAGGAGGCAGAGCTGAGGCTCAAGGTTGAAGGGACTTCAGCCAGCCTTTAGAGCCAGCACTGGCACTCTGAATTTAGACTTTTAGCCTCCTAAACTGTAAGAAAATAAATTCTTGTTTGTTAAAGACATCCATTTGTGGTATTTTGTTGTAGCAGTACTGAAACAGTGATCTACAGCTATAATGCAATCCTGATCCAGACTCTGTGTTCTTTCTTTAAAGAGATCGAAAAATTAGTCACATATCTCTCACCATATACAAAAACTACCTCAGGATGGATCAAAGATCTAAATGTAAAACCTAAAACCATAAAGATCATCAAAGAAAAAATAGGAGCAAATTTTGGGCCCCTAATACATGGTATAAATACACTATCAAACAAACTTCAAATGCATAAACAGCAGAGACAAACTAGACAACTGAGACCTAAAAATTAAACATTTATGTGCATCAGAAAACTTTGTCAAAAGAGTAAAAAGAGAACCTATAGACTGGGAAAAAAATTTTGTCAACACATATCGAACATGGGACTAATCTCTAAAATTTGAAGAAAACTTCAAAACCTCAACAACAAAATGACAATACAATCAAAAAATGGGCAGAGGGCATGAATACACACTTCACCAAAGAAGACATTCAGGCAGCCAAAAAACTCATGAAGAAACGCTGATTAGACATTAGCCATGACAGATAAGCAAATCAAAACAAAATAAGATAGCATCTCATCCCAACATTAATCCTGAAGCAAAACCAAACCTATTGCCATTGAGTCAATCCCAACTCACAGTGATCATACAAAACAGAGTAGAGCTGCCTCATAGGGTTTCCAAGGCTGTAAATATTTATGGAAGCATACTGCCTCATCTTTCTCTCATGGAGCAGCTGATGGATTCAAACCACCAACCTTTTGTTTAGTAGCCCTATGCTTTAACTACTGTGCCACCACAGCTCCTCCCAGCATTAATAGCAAAGTTTAAAAAAAGAAAAAAACAGAAAATAAAGGCTAGTGAGGGTGTGGAGATAGTGGAACCTTCATACACTGCTCGTGGGACTATGAAACAGTGAATTCACTGTGGACAATGGTATGGCTCTTCCTTAAAAAGTTGGAAATAGAAATACCATATGATCCAGCAATCCCACTACTAGGTATATATCTTAGAAAAATAAGCTATGACATGAACAGATATAGGCACAGCCATGTTCATTGCAGCATTATTCACAATAGAAAAAGATGGAGACAACCTAAGTAACCATTCAGTAGATGAATAGATAAACAAACTATACATACAATATACATATACACAGTGGAATAATGATGAGTCGGCAAAACACTTCCTAACATCTCATAACTCATGTTTTTAATAATCCAAGGACTGCCCATATACAACATGGTGTTCACATAACGTCCAAATCACATGACATCCTATTTCACAGAATGCATAGTGGATGTTAAGTGATACATAATGGTATATATTATTTCCTAAACCATTTCAGGATAAGCTGCAGACATCATAACCCTTCATCCCTAAATATTCCTGTATGTAGCTCCCAAGAACAGAGATGTTCTCTTATTTAGCTCTGGTATAATTACCAAGGGAGCTCTGGTAGCACAGTGGCTAAGGCACTTGACTGCTAACCAGAAGGCTGGCGGTTCAAATCCACTAGCCACCCCTCGGAAGGAAGATGGGGCAATCTACTTCTGTAGTGATACTGCCTCAGAAACCCAAGGAGGGGTCGCTATGAGTTGGGTCCGACTCAACGGCACATAACAACAACACAACAACAACATAATTATCAAATTCAAAAAACTTAATATTGATATACCAAGGGAAAAAAAAAAAAAAAAAAGCCTCACTGCCACCAAGTTGATTCCAACTCATAGCAGCTCCCATTGGGTATCCAAGGCTGTAAATCTTTATGGAAGTAGATTGCTCCATCTTCCTCCTGCAGAGCAGCTGGTGGGTTTGAATGCTGATCCTCTGGTTAGCATCCAAATACCTTACCCACTGTACCACCAATGCTCCTTTAACACTGATATCAAACTATAAAATTAAGTCATTTCTAACTTTTTTTCCTGATCCAGGATCACACACTGCATTTAGTTGTCATATATGTTTAACCCATTGCTGTCAAGTCAATTATGACTCATAACAACCCTATAGGATAGAGTAGAACTGCCCATAAGATTTCCAAGGGTGTAATCTTTATAAAAGCAGACTGGCACCTCTTTCTCCCATGGAGCAACTGGTGGGTTCAAATTGCCAGCCTTTTGGTTAGCATCTGAGCTCTTTAATCACTGTACCGCCAGAGCTCCTTTCCATATCTCTTTAAACTCAAAACTTGCTGCCATCGAGTTGGATCTGACTCATAGTGACCCCTCCTTGGGTTTCTGAGGCAGTATCACTATGAAAGTAAATTCCCCAACCTTCCTTCTGAGGAGTGGTGGTGAGTTTTAACTGCCAGCCTTCTGGGTAGCAGTCAAATGCCTTAGGCACTCTGCCACCAGAGCTCTTTGGAACAGTTTTTTCAGCCTTTCTTTCTCCCTTAAGATACTGCCATACTAAGATTTTAGGCTAGTTGTTTTGTTCCCTTTTCCTAAAATTGGGTTTGCCCAATTCTTTACACATGATTAAATTGGGCTATGCATTTTTGACATCCTACAGGAGCTCTGGTAGCATAGTGCCTAAGGCACTTGACTGCTCACCAGAAGGCTGGCGGTTCAAACCCACCAGCCACTCCTCAGAAGGAAGGTTGGGCAATCTTACTTCTGTAGTGATACTGCCTGGGAAACCCAAGAAGGGGTCGCTATGAGTCAGGGCCGACTTGATGGCAAATAACAATATAAATACTATGTAAGTGATGTTGTGTGTCCTTCTCAGTGGATCACATCAGGAGGTGGTTTTTCAAATGTTTACCAAACTAATGGATATGATATGGAATTGCATTTCCCCGATTACTCCTGAGGTTGAGCATCTTTTTCCAGAGTTTTTTCTCCTTAAGTTACTCTCTCATAATCACTGCCCATTTTTCTTTTGAGATATGTTTCTTACACCCACTCCTCACTTGTTGACATGGTTCCATTCCAAAGACCAAGTCATCAAGCAAAAATTGGTGTTATGGGAAAATGGAGGATGACTACATCAGATCACAAAATTGAGGATGACTACATCATTATGTAACTGCCAAATTACATTATTACATAGCTGTCAAATTGCATCATTACATAAGTGACAAATTATATCATTACATAACTGCTAAACCACTGAGAATCGTGGCCCAGCCAAGCTGTCACATAACCTTAACCATCACAGATAGCGTCACTCTCGCCTTCCACCTCAGCATTTGTTACTGCCACATGTATGTATATCATTAATGCGCAAAATAGTCAAATAGTAGGTTTTTTACTATTGTTGTAAATACAAAATGTCAGATAACAAGATAGGCAATAAGTAAGGAATAGATGTATTTATTTGTCTGAGCTATTTATAGATTATGGATACTAATCCTGTGACAGTTATATGTGTGATAAAGTTCTTCCATCCTGTCATTTTGTCTTTTAATTTTACTTATGGTACCCTTTGCTTTACATATTTGAGATTTTACTGTAGTCTAAATTTAATGTAGTTTAATATTTTCCTTTATTATTTATCTTGCTCAAACTCCTCTATGTTGTAAAAATATCTTACACTTCTAATACCTCTAATAGTTTCTGTTAGTCTGTTTGTTCTTATTGTTTTAATATTTTATTTTTCACATTTAGATTGTCATATTTATTGTGAGGGAGAGATCTACTTTAATTTTTTTCTGTATGTATATCTAGTTATCCTAACACTACTTACTGAATAACCTGTTGTTTCTCAACTGATTTGTGATGCCTGCTCTATCATATAAGAAGAGCCTGTTTATGCTTGACTTTCTATTTTTTAAAAAAATATTTTATATATATTTTTAAATATTATTAATCTATTTGTGGTGGTACAACAGTGAAGCACTAGGCTGCTACCCGAAAGCTTGGCTGTTCAAACCCACCTAGCAGATCTGCTAATACTGTACTTATTTAGGATTTTTGTGTTTATATTTGTAAGTGAGATTTGGCCATAACTTTCTTTCTTTGTACCCTCTTTATTCAGTCTTGACATAAAAGTTGCCTTTTCTCTCTCTTTTTAAATTCTCTAGAATGATTTGCATTAGAAAAGGATTATCTTTTCATTGAAGGTTTGGCAAATTTACTTGTGAAACCACATAAACCTAAGGTCTTTTCCTTAGGTTGGGTGAAACAGTACATTTAAGTTTTTTAGTAGTTATTGACCAATCTCTAGAGAAGGTTATCATGCTTAGTGAAGTAGAAAGTCAGTGAAAAAGGAAAAGACCCTTAATGAGATGGATTGACACTGTTGCGGCAACTATGGGCTGAATCATACCAATGATTGTGAGCATGGTGCAGGACTGGGTAATGTTTGTTCTGTTGTACGTAGGGTTGCTATGAGTTAATATCAACTCGACGGCACCTAATAACAACAATATTGGTTTCATTAAGGCTTTTATTTTCTTGAGACTATTTTGATTATTTATATTCTTGAAATTTTTCCATTTAACTATTTTAATTTATGAGCATCAGGTTGTTTGTTTTATTGAAATGTTTGTTTTACCCTAAGGAACCCTAGTGCTAACCAAAAGTTCTGAAGTTTAAACTCAGCAGAAGCTCCATGAGAGAAAAGACTTGGTGATCTACTCCCATAAAGTTTACAGCCTAAGACACCATATCAAATGGGGTTGCTACGAGTTGGAATGGACTCAGTGGCACACATTAACAACATTCTAGTTTTTAACTTTCTACTGTGATTATATCTACCACTTACCTACCACTCATCTGTCAATATGTCATACTGTAGTGGCTTGCATGTTGCTGTGAGGCTGGTGGCTATGCCACTGGTATTTCAAATACCAGTAGGGTCACTCATGGTGGACAAATTTCAGCAGAGCTTCCAGACTAAGACAGACTCAGATGAAGGGGCCATCCATTACTCAAAGAATTGGCCAGTGAAAACTTTATGAATAGCAGTGAAACACTGTCTGATATATTACTGGAAAACTTTATGAACAGCCCTGAAACATTGTATGACACAGTGCTGGAAGATGAGCCCCTCAGGTCGGAAGGTGCTCAAAATATGAATGGGGAAGAGCTGACTCCTCAGGATAGAGCTGACCTTAATGATATGGATAGAGTAAAGTTTTCAGAACCTCCATTGGCTGATGTGACATAACTCAAAATGAGTAGAAACAGCTGCAAACATTCATTAATAATCAGAACATAGAATGTATGAAGTATGAATCTAGGAAAACTGGAAGTTGTCAAAAATGAAGTGGAACACATAAAGATCAATAACCTAGGCATTAGTGAGCTGAAATGGACTGGTTTTGGCCATTTTGAATCAGACAACCATATGATCTACTATGCTGGGAATGACAAATTGAAGAGGAATGGCATGACATTCATCATCACAAAGAATGTTTCAAGATCTATCCTGAAGTACAATGGTGTCAATGAT
>NW_006921630.1:9609923-9610678 GCF_000298275.1 Orycteropus afer afer
CTTCAAAAGTTGGAACTAGAAATACCATTTGACCCAGCTATTTCATTACTAGGTATATATCCTAAAGAAGTGAGAGCCATGACAAGAACAGACATGTGCACACCCATGTTCATTGCAATACTGTTTACAATAACCAAAAGATGGAAACAACCTAGGTGTCCATCAACTCAGGAATGGATAACCAAACTATGGTACATACACAAAATGGAATACTATGCAACCCTAAAGAATAATGTAGAAGCTGCAAAACACCGCATAACGTGGATTAACTTGGAGGTCATTATTCTGAGTGAAATAAGTCAGTCACAGAAGGACAAATATTGTATTAGTCCATCCTCGTAAAAGTCAAGGAAATGTTTATCTATGGAAGGACATGTTTATCTATCTTTGTTGGTTACCAGGGGTGGGAGGAGGAGAGGGAACACTGTTACATAGAGATAAGTATTGATTTGGGTGAAGAGAAGGGCAATATACCAAGTGTGAGTGGTCATTATAGTGGCATTGAGGAAGAGAAAGACATAGAGAGGTACATGCGCGGTACAGACAACAAAGATGAACTCTTTTGGACATATAGTATGGCGTTGTCAGTGAGGGCAAACATGGGTATATTGGTAGGTAGATGTGTGGACAGGCTGAACTAGTAGGTGTCTCTATGAAGTGGGGAGTGTACCCAAGAACATGTATAGGGTTGGCAGACAATGGTCCTATAAGTTTATGTGTATGACCTGAATTCCCAGGTGTATAGTAGAGCTGAC
>NW_006921630.1:9612278-9613754 GCF_000298275.1 Orycteropus afer afer
AACAAGATGGATTGATATGGTGGCTGCAACAGTGGGCTCAAGTATAGCAAGGATCATGGAGCTGGCGTGGGATCGGGTGGTGTTTCGTTCTGCTGTGCGTGGGGTTTCTATGAGTTGGAAGCGACTCGGCGGCACCTAACAACAATAACAGCATAATATATGAGGAGCCCTGGTTGTGAAACAGTTAAGCACTTGGCTTCTAACCAAAAGGTTGGAGGTTAGAACCCACCCAGTGGCACCACAGGAGAAAGACCTGGACCTGGTGATCTGTTTCCCTAAAGATTCCTGCCTAGAAACTTTGTGGGGCAGTTCTACTACACAGGTTTTCTATGAGTCAAAATTGACTCAACAACACCTAATAATAACAAAATTACATTTTAGCAAATTCTATGATTAAAGTTATCTCTTTTTTCCCCCTAGAATGTTGAAATGCTAAAATGAAGCTATGTCAAGTCTGTTTAGGATGTATGTAAGACCAAGAGACCAGAACCTCAATAAAAAACCAAAAATAAATACTCAGCCCAGTGTCCCAAGGATGAATATATAGTGTGGCAGCCAAATTAAGCCCAGAACATAGAAGCGATGCCTTCAGATAAGTCCAGCCAGAGCTCAAGAAGGGTAAGTCAGCAATCCAGCCTTCACCTAGAAGTTCAGGAAGAGTAGTCTCCACCCTCCAGTGCTGGTTGTATCTTGACAGGTCTCCTGGCTAGGCAAAAGCTCCCAGTGGACCTTCAGTGTGAAGGTGAGGAAACTTTTGAAACTTAGTACCAGACACAGGGTAAAACCACTGCCAGGGTCTCTTTCCCCTCTAGTACCACCTTTGACTTACAATGTGAAGATGAGGACTTAGAACTGTATTCTTCTGGGTGCTCAGAAGAGCTTCAGGGAGAACCTAGTGAGGATTATGAAAATATTATCCTTATTGACACATTTGATGATGAAGACCCAATCTCTGGAGAAGGTTGCTCTAATCAACATAAAACCTCTGGAAATCTTTTCAGGACCTGACAGGGCTTTGGGAGCATAAGTAGAACTATTTCAGGGAATGTTCCTACTGCTGCCCCATCTGTAACAAGGAATTCTTCTGGGCTGCCAACTTATGCATGCACAAATTGATTCACTCTAGTGACCGGCCACACAAGTGCCCTGAATGTGATAAAGGTTTCATTTGCACAGCAGAGGTGTGGAGACACCTTCATAATGTGCACAACATTGAGTGCTCCAGAATTGTGGTGGGAACTGGTACTTTGAGCAATCCCTGGTCCAAGATGCACCAGAACCGTCACAGCTCAGATGACCAAAAGTCAGAAAAGGAAGACTCCAAATCTCTGTCCAATTTCTTGTAAGGGGTTTCACAAACCAAACCTGCTGTCAAAACACAAGGTGAGGAGGCGGGGCAAGATGGCGGACTAGGCAGAAGGATTGCACAGACCCTCTTCAACAAAGAAAAGGGAAACCAATTAACACAGACACAGA
>NW_006921630.1:9614034-9616547 GCF_000298275.1 Orycteropus afer afer
GCTTCCCAAAGAATTCATACTGGAGAGAAATTTTACTCCTGTGTTTACTGTTGTCATTCTTTCACTGAATAGAGTACCCTGAGGAGGCATGAATGGATTCACAAAGAGGAGGAATCCTAGTGACTGGGGCAGATAACTTTATAATCACCTTTTACCCTTATCTCTACTAAGATGTATTAACAGGACAAATTTTCTGATGTAGTCCCTGAGTTATTCAGTACAAGAGGATTTTCCCTGGACACTGCTCCCTCGTGGAAGACTTAAACAAATCTTAGAATGTGGGGGACTTTTTTCCCCTTAGAAATGCTATGTTCATTTTTGGCAGAAGAAAATAAGGCTGATATTAAGACAGGCATTTGGGTGTATATAACACTGTTATTAATGACTGACTACTGTATGAATTTTGACAGTTTTCAGGCCCCTCAGTAAGAAGCCTGGCTATTTTCATAATCTGGTGCTTCTGACTGGTCTATTAAGGAGTATTCTTTATTAAAGATTTCCAACAATTATAACCCCTGAGTTGGTTTACATGTAATTCTAGATGTAGATGTAGCCTTTTCCGAGAGTACATTTGTGATTTGATTTATCTTTGTCATTCATTATTGCATTTTTTTTTCAAAATAAAATATTTTTTTAAAAGCAGTTACAATACTTAGTTGAATGAATTTGTACATTTTTCAAAGTACATATACCATTTTATATATTCTAAAAGTAGTTTTTACTTTAATAATAAAGAACATGGCTACTCTCCTGTATTTGTAATTAATTCATTTAAGTATTTTAAGAAATCTATTTATTTACCCCTCTGGAGTTTGAACTTAGTTATCTTTTATTTATTTTTCTTATTTTAAAATCATCGAAAAGTAATCTTTGATGAGGCTTACTCTGTAAGTCTATTGTAGTCCTTTTCTTATTCTTATTAAGCTTCTGGATTTTGTTGCTGGATACATATCTGGAAATGGAATTTAACAGAGATTCTTAATTTCAGGACAATTGATGAGGAGGTCTGTGAACTTTTTGAAATTGTAATCCAAAACATCGGCAATGTGGGGGGTTTTGATGGGATCTGTAGTTTCACTGGATTGTTAAGGAGCCTGTGGTTAAAGAAAAAAAAAGAATCTGAGCCACTTTTGTACATGGAATTTAGAGATCTGCCATAGATCTAGATGGTTGTGGGATTTTGAAAATTCTGGAGCAGCTTCCAGACTCATTTACTCTAATTTCATTGTCATTCTTAGTCCTTTACCTGCTTCTCAGGACTGGTGTATCATTACAAAACCATCCTCTTTAGTATATCTCTAATGAGCACTTCCTTTTACATCTGTGATTATATTGGCAGTGATGTCTTTTGCATGCTGTAAATGTGTTTCAAGACCTTATGAAGTTTGATGGAAGGGGATGAAATGGGATAGTCGCATACTAAAACTGGAAACTTGTTTTTGTTTGATGACTTTACCAGATAATAAGTGATTATGATTTAAAAAAAAACTTTAAAATAAACTATATGGTGATGAAATAACTTAAAAGCTGAAATGATAATGGGATATGAATGGCTCTTAGAAGGTTATAGACCTAGAATTGAAAAGTCCCTCTTAATGCAGATTTTATTAGTACAAAAAGAAAATATAAAATCTCCAATGTATTTTATCTATTCTAAATATTATTTAAACCTATCATAAATTCTGAAGTTAATAGAGCTCATTAAACTTAAGACCTCTAATGAATTTAAAGGATAGAAA
Organism: Orycteropus afer afer; assembly: GCF_000298275.1. Classification (NCBI taxonomy): domain Eukaryota; kingdom Metazoa; phylum Chordata; class Mammalia; order Tubulidentata; family Orycteropodidae; genus Orycteropus; species Orycteropus afer. The sequence continues at coordinate 9,615,774 of NW_006921630.1, forward strand.
TCAAACTTCACATAAAAATTTAAAAAGTGGACATGGTAGAGTAGAAAGAGTCCTGTCAGCCACTAAGAGCTGTGTGACTTGCAGTTTCCTCACCTGTCAAATCTCTAAGACCCCTAAGGTCTGCTGTAGCTCCAAAATGTCTTGTAAGTGACAGAACAAATTATATTTTCATTGTCCTTTCAGCTACCTGAAGTGAAATAAATTATCATCAGTTAATATTCACATCCTGAGAACCTGATGCTATTAGTTGTGCAGTAGAGTGGTAGGCTGAATAATGACTGCCCAAAGATGAACTAAAAAATAAAAATAAAAAAAAACCACTGTTGTTGAGTGGATTCGAGTAATAACAACCCCTCCCTCAGGTTTCCAAGGCACTATCTCTATGGAAATAGATTAGATTGCCAATCTTTGTTCCAAGGAGTGGTTGGTGGGTTTGAACTGCCAGCCTTCTGGTTAGCGGTCAAATGACTTAGGCATTACGCTATCAGGTCCTAATCCTTGGAGCCTGTGATGTTGTAAGGAAAAGGGTTCTCAGCAGATATGATTAAGTAAAAGATCTTGAGATGGGAAGATTATCCTGATTAATTGCTAAATGTAATTACATGAGAAAGGAGATTTAATGCAGACAGAACAGGAGAAGGCAATGTGACCACGGAGGCAGAGATTAGGGTGATGTGGCCATAAGCCAGGGAAAACTCGCAGCCACCAGAAACTGAAAGAACAAGCAACAGATTCTCTCTCTCTCCCTTTTTAATGAATTTTATTGAAATATAA
>NW_006921630.1:9618449-9635654 GCF_000298275.1 Orycteropus afer afer
TGTATATTTTTTGGATCACTTTCCTCCTAGGAATACAGATTCAGGAATACCAGATAGGAGCTTTATTTACCTCACTAATTTGTCTACGTTACCATCTTATTAACCCCCTCCCATTAGCCTCTCATTCATTCAAGATAGGGATAGAAAGTGAGAATGAAAAAAATGAAAGGTGAAAAGTTAGCTGTGGTGCTTACAGAAGACCTGTTGTTGTTGTTTTTGTGTGCCGTCAAGTCAGACCCGACCAGTAGCGACCCCTCCTTGGGTTTCCGAGGCAGTATCACTACAGAAGTAGATTTCCCAACCTTCCTTCCAAGGAGTGGCTGGTGGATTTGAACCACCAACCTTCTGGTTAGCAGTCAGAACTCCCTACGGAAGACCTAGAAGGGGAATAATAAGAGGTGAGGAAAGGAATTAGTGCTTACAGTGGGAGGAGCCCTGCCTATGAACCCAGTGAACCCAGAAGAAATGGGGCTTGGCCTCAGTCCCCTCACCCACCCTTATTCTAGGTGGAGGCGGTTCTCTGCAGATGGCAGTTTGTGTTCTGGCTCCATGCTTACTAGCTGTGTGACCTTGAATATGTTGTTTAATCTTTCTACTCATTTGTTTCTTTATCTGAAAAATGGGGATTATAATAGTACCCTCATAGAATTGTGTTCTAGGTTCTGACACATTCAGACTTTTTCCCCTTTCTAGGGCAGACTATATATTGATTGTCTTATCTCTGTGAATTGGGAGCTCTGGTGGCATAGTGCCTAAGGCATTTGACCACTAACCAGAAGGCTGGCAGTTCAAACCCACCAGCCACTCCTCAGAGGGAAGATTGGGCAATCTACTTCTGTAGTGATACTGCCTCAGAAACCCAAGGATGTGAATTAGAAATAGCAGTATACCAGGGTGGGGTGTGTGTGTGTGGGAAACAACTGAAAATGTTTTATTCTTCTCATTCCTTATCAATTGTAGTGCTAGTATCAAGAGAGTACCCACAATACTCTGTTCCTTTCTCAAAAGGCCCTTCTTCCTGGGCTGTAGAGTTAACATGACTCACTAGGAAATGGGGACAGATGACAGAGGGGTTGCCTCTACCCCATCTGAGCCTCAGCCAGCCTATGGATGGCTACTGGAGGGGGCAGTGGAATATGGAGATAAGAAGTGGAGATGTGTTCTAACTCTTCTGTCAATTTCCTTGGGGCAGAAATCAGGGCTTGTGGTGACATCTAGTGACTACTCTCTTACTGTAGTAGGAGCAAATTGTTCTCTGTATTATCGTTTTAGGAATCTATTGCTGCATCACAAATTAACAACCAAAAATAAGCAGCTTGAAGCAACAAGAATTTCTTTGTTCGCATGGTTTCCAAGGGCCAGAAATTTTGAAGCTACTTAGCTAGCTGGATGGTTCTGGCTTAGGGTCTCTCATGAGATTTCAGGCGACCAGTCAGCAGGGCTGCAGTCATCTGACTGGGACTGGAGGATCTGCATATGAGCTCACTGCTGTAGCTGTTGGTGGAAGACCTCAGTTCCTTGCCGCCGTGTGGGCCTCTCCATATGGCTGTTTATGACATGGTTGCTGGCTTCCCCCAGAGCAGATGATGAAAGAGAAAGAGAATGAGAGAGGTGAAAGCCACCATGCCTTTTATGACCCAGTCTCAGAAACTGCTCACTGACACTTCCTCTTTATTGTTTTCTTTAGAACTGAGTCACCAAGGCTAGCCCTCACTGAAAAGAAGAGAAATTAAGCCCCATCTTTTGGAATTTATGGACATATTTTTAAACCACTAGAATTATAACAAATAAAAAAGTAAGCAAGCATGATTTCTAAACCAAAGGGCAGGGGATTTGCTGCATGTTCTCCTTGTTGCAGATATGCAGCCTATTTCTTCAAAGTGACACATAGACCTTTGTGGCCCTTGCTAAAGAAGAATACACAAGAGAAAAAAATAAATAAATAAATAAATAAATAAACACCCAAACCCTTTGTTGTCGGGTCGATTCTGACTCATAGTGACCCGTATGTGACAAAGTACAACTGCCCCGTAGGGTTTCCAAGACTGTAATCTTTATGGAAGCGGACTGCTGTATCCTCCTTCCAAAGAGGGGCTGGTAGGTTTGAACCACCAATTTTTCATTTAGCAACCAAGCCACAGTATATTAATCTGGTCTGCTTTCCTAGAAAGGAAAGATGTTGTAGACCCCATGTGAGAATATTTTCAAGGGTATCTCATAAAAGATTCATGTAACAATTATTTGAGTTAATGGATGTAGTGCCTGACCCCTAGAAAGTATTTGCTAAATGATAATTATTATTATCCTGTAACAGAACCTTACTGACTCCACCTCCTAAATTTACATCTCTTCTTACCTACTATCCCCACTTGTCCTTGACTTCATCTCAATTATGACAGTAACATCCCTCCTTCCCTTCTCATCTTCAGCCTCTTCCACATCTTCCTTGCTTTATGAAAGACATCTGCTTTTCTTTAAATCTTAGTTGTTGTTGTTGTTGTTGGATGCCGTTGAGTCATTTCCAACTCATAGCGACCCCATGCACAGCAGAATGAAACACCGCCCAATCCCGCGCCAGCTCCACGATCCTTGCTATACTTGAGCCCATTGTCTCAGCCACCATGTCACTCCATCTTGCTGAAGGTCTTCCCCTCCTTCATCAACCCTCCACCTTACCAAGCATGATATCCTTCTCCAGGGAATGGTCCCCTCTGAACATGACCAAAGTAGGTGAGATGAAGTCTGGCCATCCTCGCTTCCAAGGAGAATCTCAGCTGCACTTCCTCCAGGCAGATCTGTTAGTTCTTTTGGCAGTCCATGGTACCTTCACCATTCTTCGCCAGCACCACAACTCAAAAGCATCAACTCTTCTTCAGTTCCTTATTCATTGTCCAGCTCTCACATGCATACAAGGCGATTGGAAATATCATGGCTTGTGTCAGGGGCATCTTAATCCTCAAGGAGACATCCTTGCTCCTCAGCACTTGAAAGAGTTCCTTTGCAGCCAACCTGCTTAGTGCTACACATCATCTAATGTCCTGACTGCTGCTTCCATTGGTATCGATTGTAGAACCAAGCAACGTGAATTCTTTGACAACCTCGATCTTTTCTTCATTTATCATGATGCTGCTTATTGGTCCAGTTGTGAGGATTTTAGTCTTCTTTATATTGAGATACAATCCATAAGGCAGACTGTGTTCCTCAATCTTCATCAGTAAGTGCCTCAAGTCATCCTCACTTTCAGCAAGCAAAGTTGTATCATCAACGTATCGCAGGTTGTTAATGATTCTTCCTCCAATCCTGATGCCACGTTTTTCTTCAGTGTTTCAGTGTTTGCATCCAGCTTCTCGGATTATTTGCTCAGCATATAGATTGAATAAGTATGGGGAAAGGATACAACCCTGACGCACTCCCTTCCTGATTTTAAACCATGCAGTGTCCCCTTGTTCTGTTCGAATGACAGCTCCTGGTCAAGGTACAGGTTCCTCATGAGTACAATCAAGTGTTCAGGAATTCCCATTCTTCTCAGTGTTATCCATAATTTGTCATGATCCACACAATCAAATGCCTTTGCATAGTCAATAAAGCACAAGTAAACCTCTTTCTGGTATTCTTTGCCTTGAGCCAAGATCCATTGGACAGCTATCCCTTGTTTCACATCCTCTTCTGAATCCAGCTTGCACCTCTGGAAGTTCTCTGTCAATATACTGCTGCAACCGTTTTTGAATTATTTTCAGTAAGATCTTACTTGTGTGGGATATTAATGATATTGTTTGATAATTTCCACATTCTGTAGGATCACCTTTCTTTGGAATGGGTACAAATATGGATCTCTTCCAGTCAGCTGGCCAGGTAGCTGTCTTTCAAATCTCTTGGCATAACAGAGTGAATGCCTCTGGTGCGGCATCTGTTTGTTGAAATATCTCAATGGGTATTCCGTCAATTCCCAGAGCTTTGTTCTTCGCCAATTCCTTCATTACAGCTTCGACTCCCTCCTTCAGTACCATTGGTTCTAGGTCATATGCCACCTCCAGAAATGATGAAGATCGACCAGTTCTTTTCGATACAGAGACTCTGTGTATTCCTGCCATCTTCTTTTGATGTTCCCTGCATCATTCAATGTTTTGCCTTTAGAATCTTTCAGTATTGCAACTTGAGGCTTAAATTTTTTCTTCAATTCTTTCAGCTTGAGAAATGCCTACTGTGTTCTTCCCTTTTGGTTTTCTAACTCCAGGTCTTTGCACATTTCATTATAATAATTGGCTTTGTCTTCTCGAGCCGCTCTTTGAAATCTTCTGTTCAGCTCTTTTGTCTTGTCATTTCTTACATTTGCTTTAGCCACTTTCCATTCAAGGGCAAGTTTAAGAGTTTCTTCTGATATCCAATTTGGTCTTTTCTTCCTTTCCTGTCTTTTTTAATGAACTTTTGCTTTCTTCATGGATGATGTTCTTGATGTCATCCCACAATTCATCTAGTTTCTGGTCATTGGTGTTCAATGCGTCAAATCTATTCTTTAGATGGTCTCTAAATTCAGGAAGGATATATTCTAGATCATATATTGGCTCTCATGGACTTGTTTTAATTGTCTTTAACTTCAAGTTGAACTTGCATATGAGCATTTGATAGTCTGTTCCACAATCAGCTCCTGGCCTGGTTTTGGCTGAAGATACTGAGCTTCTCCATCACCTCTTGCCACATATGTAGTCAATCTGATTCCTGTGTGTTCCATCTGGTAAAGTCCGCATGTAGAGCTGCCGTTTGTGTTGTTGAAAAAAAGTTGTTTGCAATGAACAAGTTGTTGGTTTTGCAAAATTCTACCATGCGAGTTCCAGCATTATTTCTGTCACCAAGGCCAAATTTTCCAACTACTGGTGATTCTTCTTTGTTTCTAACTTTTGCATTCCAGTCACCAGTGATAATTAACACATCCTGATTGCATGTTCGGTCAATTTCAGACTGCAGAAGTTGATAAAAATCTTCAATTTCCTCATCCTTGGCTTTGGTGGTTGGTGCATAAATTTGAATAATAGTTGTATTATTGTAGGCGTATGGATATTATCCTATCACTTGTAGTCTTCCTTGTAGGCGTATGGATATTATCCTATCACTGACAGCATTGTACTTCAGGACAGATCTTGAAACATCCTTTGTGATGATGAATGCCACACCATTCCTCTTTAAACTGTTATTCCCAGCATAGTAGATCATATGGTTGTCTGATTCAAAATGGCCAAAACCAGTCCATTTCAGCTCACTAACGCCTAGGATATCAATCTTTATGCGTTCCATTTCATTTTTGACCATTTCCAATTTTCCTAGATTCATACTTCGTACATTCTGTGTTCTGATTGTTTGCCGCTGTTTCTCCTCAATTTGAGTGGTGCCACGTCAGCAAATGGAAGTCTTGAAAGCTTTACTTTATCCATATGAGTAAGGCTGATTTTACTCTGATAATGCAGCTCTTTCCCAGTCCTACTTTGAGAGCTTTCTAAGCAAATTGACTCATCTTCCTCCTCTGTATTGGACAGTATTTCTGGACTATTCATAAAGTTGCGCAGTAATGTATCAGACAGTGTTTCTCTGCTATTCATAAGGTTTGCCCTGGCCAATTCTTTGAGAAGCAGATGGCCTCCTCCTTCTTCCTAGTCTGTCTCAGTCTGCAAGCCGGGCTGATAACCTGTGCAACAGGTGTACCCCACTGGGTTTGAAACACCAGTGGCGCAGCCTCAAGACTCACAGCAGCATGTCAACACAGAGGACAAACCGACAGATAAGTTTGTCTCCCTTAGCTGTTGGAAACCCCTCCAACCACCCTTACCTGGATCCCTGCAGCTAACGCCTCAATCTATTCCAGTCCCCTTTGCCTTTTCTGTCCTCTCCCTGCTTCCCACCTCGCTGCTTGTGGGGGGTGGCCTGGGCCACCTGGCTCCCTGCAGTTGACTCCTCGATCTGTTCCTATCCCCTTTGCCATTTCTGTCCTCTCCCTGCCTTCCCAACTTGCTCCTTGTGGGGCATGGCCTCGGTTCCCTGTCTTCACCTGGGTCCCTGAGGCTGACTCCTCAATCTGTTCCGGTCCCTTTTGCCTTTTCTGTCCTTGCTTGCTGCCTTGCAGCCTGTTCTTTGGTCCCTGGAATCTGAATGAAAATGCTATCACTTTAAAATCCAAAATGGTTGCCACTTGTAAACATTAAAAATGGCTGCGCCTAAATCTTAGTTATAACTTATGCATGGAGTTAGGCACTCCGTACACTGGTTCAGTGAACAAATGGAGCTTCTGTTGTTGTTGTTGTTATGTGCCGTCGAGTCGGCCCCGACTCATAGCGACCCCTCCTTGGGTTTCTGAGGCAGTTATCACTACAGAAGTAGGATTGCCCAACCTTCCTTCCGAGGAGTGGCTGGTGGGTTTGAACCACCAGCCGTCTGGTTAGCAGGCAAGTGTCTTAGCCACTATGCTACCAGAGCTCCCTTCTAGAAAACATAAATCTTAGTTACAACTTATGTTTTCTAGAAGCTCCATTTGTTCACTGAACCAGTGTATGGAGTGCCTAACACTCACTCCTGAGACAGTAGAACTCAGAACCAATTTGGTTGAAGGTTGAAGGAGGAGAGGAAGGGAATGTCTAAGGGAGAAAACACATGGGAGGGAAAGAGAAAAATACTACCTATCCACAGTGGCAAAATTTTCATTGTCTTATCATGGTTTAATGCAGAATGGTGAGAGGGCAGTTGGCATTAAAATGAGCTTCCTTTTCAACTTAAACTGATAGCCTTTTCTGGTTTGATGAAACATTGAGTCTTTCCATCTTTGGCAATATTTTTATAGGTCATTGATTTTGTAGTTCATACTCTAGGTCTAAGTCTAGCAGTAACATCTGCTTGAGTATTCTGGCAAGTAAAATGATGCTTTACAGAAAATTCCCTTCCAAGCAAGATTTTTTAAGGCCTAGTTGGAGCTACTGGGTGATGTCCTATGTTCATATCAGAGGAAATGTAGCTGTTCAATGCATGCATTTATATTATAAAGTATTGAGTAAATGTTGAATGCCAAGATTCATTGTTTGTATATATTTTTTCTGTGTATGGCATAAGCTCAGATTGTTTCTTTAGTTAGTGACATGAAACAATGATGAACCTTCAAGGAACTCCTTTATTCCCAGTGGCACAGGACCAGGCAGCATTTCATTCTGTTGTACGTGAGATCCTTGGGAATAGTGGGCCAACCTGATGGCAGCTAATAACAACAACCACCTTTCACATTAATAAGCTGTATTTTTTTTAAATTGTGATTTGGATGGAAGTTTACAGAGCAAATTCACTTTCCATAGAGCAGTTCACATACACTTTGTGTCATGACATTGATTACAATTTATCACAATACAACAGCTCTCCTCCCACTTCCTCCCCATAATTACCTCTTTCCTGTGTCCTTCCCTCCATGCACTCCTGCCCCCTGAGCTGTCTCCCTGTGCATACACAGCCCTTGTATTCTCCCATGATTGTTCTCTCCAAGCAGTGTATCTAACTAATGTAAATGTTCACCTCATATGCCTGTGTTTGTTTGGCTGGAAGCCACAGGTGTGGGTTCAATTCTAGACCTGAAGGGCAGCTAGGGGCCATAGTCTCAGTGTTTGCACCAGGCTTTCTCATTCCAGCAAAACTGGGTCCCTCCCCCCTCTTTTTTTTTCAAGTGATTTTGAGTTTTGTTCCACATTGTTCTCCCACTCTATCCAGGATCTCCTACATAGATCGCCCTCTGAGTGGTTGACAGTGGTAGCCAGGCACCATCTAGTTCTTCTGGCCTCATAGTAGTATAGGCTGAGGACCGCATGGTGTACCAGTCACTTGGACTAATTGTTTCCATGAATCTTTGATTTTCTTTATTCTTCTTTGCTCTGGACAAGAAGAGACACATTGTTGCATCTAAGTGGCTGCTTTCAAACTTTTAAGATCCCATATGCTACTTGCCGAAGTAGGAGGTGGAACAATGTTTTGTGTAGTATGTTATGCCAATTGAGCTGGATGTTCCCTGCTACTATGGTCCCGAGCCCACAGGTTTGACTGCTCACTCCCTCTGGGTAGCTGGCTGTGACTAAGAAGTGGCTACAACCTTGTCCCTTGTCAGCTGTACTATACACCTGGGAATTCTTACAGAACATACAAATACAGTTGTAGGAACATTATCTGCCAACCCTACACATGGTCTTGGGCACACTCCCCCCTGCATGGACATACCTGATAGTTCAGCCTGATAGTCCACCCATCTATCCACCCATATACCCATGTTTGCCTTCACTGACAACGCAATACTGTATGTGCAAAAGCGTTCATCTTTGTTGTCTGTACCTCCCATGTACTTGTCTATGTCTTCCTGTTTCTCAGTGCCACCATGTTGGTCACTCACATTTGGTACATTGCCCTTCTCTTCACCCGTATCAATACTTATCTCTACCTACCTAATAGTGTACCCTTCTCTCCCCTCCCACTCCTGGTAACCAACAAAGAAAATTTCCTCCATATATAAACCTTTCCTTGACTTTTTACAATAAAGGACTAATACAATATTTGTCCTTCTGTGATTGACTTATTTCACTCAGCATAATGTCCTCCAAGTTCATCCACATTATGCAGTGTTTTGCAGATTCTAGGTTATTCTTTACAGTTGCATAGTATTCCATTGTGTATATGTACCATAGTTTGGTTATCCATTTCTCAGTTGATGGACATCTAGGTTGTTTCCATCTTTTGGCTATTGTAAATAGTGCTATAATGACCATGGGTGTGCATTTGTCTGTTCTTATCCTGGCTCTCACTTCTTTAGGATATATACCTAGTAATAGAATGGCTGGGTCAAATGGTATTTCTAATTCCAACTTTTTAAGGAAATGCCATACTGCTTTCCACAGTGGTTGTAGCATTTTACACCCCCACCAGCAGTGTATGAGAGTCCCAATCTCTCTGCATCCTCACCAGCATTTGTTATTTTTTGTCTTGTTGATATTTAATAAACTGTATTTTAAGGAAAATTGTCCCAACCGATATTTCCTCATATCATCTGGAAGGGTCATGCTGAGTAGGTGTCATGAGCGAAAGCAACCCGATTCCCTAGTCACAAGTCACTGCACCAGATAATATGTCCTAGTCCATCTTAGTCTGGAAGAGGCTTAATGGAAATCAATTCAGCCTATTCAGTACCTTCTACCCTTTTATCTTCCTCCTAGCCAGCTTACTGACAGTTATTCTCAGGAATTAATGATTAATAATTGCCAACCCAGGCTCTCTCAAGCCCACATCCTTAAGTAATTCACAGATCCTCTACCCCTGAGTCAATGCAGGATTTCTGTTGTGCCAAGATCAATCTTTATCTTCTCTTGAATTTATAATTGTTGCTGCTATTAGTTGCCGTTGATTCTAATTCATGGTGATCCCATGTGTTACAGAACAGAACTGCTCCCTAGGGTTTTCTTGGTTGTGATCATAATGGAAGCAGATTGCCAGGCCTTTTCTTATATTGTACTGCTGGGTGAGTTGTAACCACCAACCTTTAGGTTGGTGGTTGAGTGCAAACTGTTTGCACAAGCTAAGTACCTTCAAAGTTATGGTTACTTGATTTTAAATGCACATAATCAAAATTACAGAGTATTCTTCTACATCAAACAGAAAAAGCCTCTGGAGCCAGTGTGCCTAAGGGTCAAATCATTACTATGCCACTTTATAGCTATGAGATCTTGGGAAATTTAACTTCTTTATCCCTTGATTTCCTCATCTTAAATCTGGAGCTAATAATTGCTATAAATGAAACCAAAACCAAACTCACTGCCGTGGAGTCAGTCCTAACTCATAGTGACCCCTCCTTGGGTTTCCGAGGCGTTATCACTACTGAAGTAATGATTGCCCAACCTTCCTTCCGAGGAGTGGCTCATGGGTTTGTACTGCCAGCCTTCTGGTAATAATTGCTATAAGGTTGCTTTAAAAATTCAGTAATTAATATATTTTAAAAAACATTTAGAACAGTTCCTAGCATATTCAAAGCACTATGTATGTGTTCACTGTTGTGATTATTATCTAAATAATGTGGTTCATGATCACTGTAGACTCTGGTGAACATATCAGGAGAATTTTTATTAAGTGGAAACTTATAAATGAACATCATTGCTGGGCTTATACAAATTAATTGTAACAAATTGAACTGTGGAAACAGCACTGATCCAGAGATAAGTTCTAAGTATATTCTGCCACAAAGAAGGCCCTGCTTGAATTTTAATCACATAATAGAAAAATAAGGTTATCTACTGTGTCGTAGTTATACGCAACAAGAAAAGTAGCTCAGCCTTATTTGAGGCATCCATCTGAGCTGGAATAACCTGTCTTCTAGCCTTGATTTTTCTCCAGAGAAGATTTAATAGAGCTGGTTTATCTCCACACTGGATGGACAGACCCTATTGAGCAGAATTTATACCAAGTCACCTCACAGCTTTGTTCATGCCATGTGTTGTTTTCTGCATGTACACCACTCTCTGGTGTAGTGACCTGTGACTAGAGAATAGGGTTGCTTTTCCTTACAATACCTACTCAGCATGACATTTCCAGATGATATAAGGAAATATTGGTTGGGTCAATTTTCCTTAAAATATGGCTTGTTTATGTGATAGGTTGTTGTTATTAGTTGCTATCAAGTTACACCCCTACTGAACTGTGACCCCACATACAGCAGAATGAAATGCTGCCTACTCCTGTGCCATCCCCATAGTCAGTTAGGGATCAAACCATTTTGGTCCATAGGGTTTTCATTGGTTGGTTTTTGGAAGTAGATAACCAGACCTTTCTTCCTAGTCCTTCTTAGTCTAGGTGAGGCTTAATGGAGATCTCTTCAGTCTATTCAGTACCTTCTAGTCCTTTTTGCCCCTTATCTTCCAAACACACAGTATATAGCTTCAGAGATACCCAGCAGAAACTAATTCAGATTTCCTGCCAATTAATAGGAAATGCATTCATTCCCACCCCAAAGATGGGGCCACCTGGCAGCTAGGCCTGTTGTTGTTAGCTGCCCTTGAGTCATTTTTGACGCATAGTGACCCTATGTACAACAGAATAAAACACTGCCCAGCCCTATACCATCCTTAAATTGTTGCTATGTTTGAGCCCGTTGTTGCAGCCACTGTCAATCTATCTGTTGAGAGTCGTCTTCTTTTTCACTGCCCCGCTACTTTACCAAGCATGATGTTCTTCTTCAGTGACTGTTCCTCCCGATAACATGGTTAAAGTACATGAAATGAAGTCTTCCCTTTCTCACTTCTAAGGAACATTCTGGCTATACTTCTTCCAAGATAGATTTGTTTATTTTCTGATGCTCCATGGTATTTTCAATATTCTTCACCAACATTGCAATTCAAATGCATCAGTATTCTTTAGAGTTCCTTATTCATTATCCAGCTTTCACATATGTATGAGGTGATTGAAAATATCATGACATGGGTCAGGTGCACTTCAGTCCTCAAGGTGACATCTTTGCTTTTTAACAGTTTAAAGATGTCTTTTGCAGCAGATTTACCCAATACAATATGTTTTTTGATTTCTTGAATGCTGCTTTTGTGGGTTTTGTTGATTTTGGATCCAGGTAAAATGAAATCCTTGACAACTTCAATATTTTCTGCATTTATCATGATATTGCTTATTGGTCCAGTTGTGAGGATTTTTGTTTTCTTTATGTTGAAGTGTCATCCATACTGAAGCTATAGTGTTTGATCTTCATCAGTAACTACTTCAAGTCCTCTAGACCTAGATACTGCAAATCATCTGCAGAAGTGATATTATGGGACTGACTAATCAAACCCTGCTTGTTAGATTGAGCCCACTGTACCCAAGTCAGCAGTTGTTCTAGTATTTTTTGCCTGTTTAATTCTAGTTCTATTGTGATCTCATGCAGATTGCCTACTTCTTGTTCTTATTTTCTGCTTAATAAATAATGAATCATCTCCAATGCATTAATTATACCAGTGATCCCAACTTGGCTGTGCATCAGGACACATGTGAAGCTTTAAAAAGTAACTTCCAATGTTGTTGTTATTGTTGTTATGTGCCATCGAGTCGGCCCCGACTCATATGAAGCTTTAAAAAGTAACTTCCAATATGTACTGCAGACCTGCATCAATATTCATTGCAAATACCCTTTTTCAAGAACGTAAATGACAACCATATACATGCACCTCATTAAATGAAATACACAGGAATCAAAGTGACTACATCTGTGGAAAGACACTTTGGAGAAGCTCAGTACATCAGCCAAAACAAGTGCAGAGGCCAACTGTGGGACATACCATCAATTGCTCATATGCAAGTTCAAGTTGAACTGAAGAAAATTAAAACAAGTCCACAAGAGCCAAAATACAACCGTAAGTGTATTCCACCTGAATTTAGAGACCATCTGAAGAATAGATTTGAAACATTGACCACTCATGACTGAAGAGCAGACAAGTTTGAGATGACATCAAGGACATCATACATGAAGAAAGTAACAGTCATTAAAAAGACAGGAAAGGAAAAAAAGACTAAAGTGAATGTCATAAGAGACTCTGAAACTTGCTCTTAAACATATAGTATTTAAAGAGAAAGGATGAAATGATGAAGTAAAAGAACTGAACAGAAGATTTCAAAGGATAGTTTGAGAAGGCTAAATAAAGTTTTATAGTGAAATGTTATGTAAAGCAGGCATTAGAACACCAACTGAAAAGAGCACACTCAGAATTTCTCAAGCTGAAAGAACTGAATAAAAAAATTAAGCCTCGAGTTACAATATTGAAGGATTCTATGGGCAAAATATTGAAGGATGCAGAAAACACCAAATAAGATGAAAGGAATATACAGATATACTGTACCCAAAAGAATTGGTCAAGGTTCAACCATTTTGTAAGGTAGCATATGATCGAGAACTGATGGTATTGAAAGAAGAAACCAAGCACTGAAGGCATTGGAGAAAAACAAGACTCCAAGAATTGATGGAATACCTATTGAGTTATTTCAACAAATGGCTGTAGTGCTGGAAGTGTTCACTTATCTATGTGAAGAAATTTGGAAGACAGCCACCTGGCCAACTGACTGGAAAAGATCCGTATTGTGCCCATTCCAAAGAAAAATGATCTAACAGAATGCAGCAATTATAAAATAATATCATTAATATCACATGCAAGTAAAATTTTGCTGAAGATAATTCAGAAATGGTTGCAGCAGTACACCAACACAGAACTGCCAGAAATTCAAGCCAGATTCAGAAGAGAAAGTGCAACGAGGGATATCATTGCTGATGTCAGATGGACCTTGGCTGAAAGCAGAAAACATGAAAAAGATGTTTACCTGTGTTTTATTGACTATGCAAAGGCATTTGACTGGATGGATCATAACAAACTATGGATTACATTGATAAGAATGGGAATTCCAGAACATTTAATTGTGTTCATGAAGAATTTGTACATAGACCCGGAGGCAGTCATTTGAGCAGAATAAGCATATGTAGTTTGAAATCAGGAAATGTCTGTGTCAGGTTTGTGTCCTTTCACCATACTCATTCAATCTGTATGATGAGTAAATAAACTGATAAACTAGACTATATGAAGAAAAACGCAGCATCGGATTGGAGGAAGACTCATTAACAACAATTTAACCTTGCTTGGTTAAAGTGAAGAGGACTTGAAGCAATTACTGATGAAGATCAAAGACTACAGCTTTCAGTCTGGATTATATTTCAGCATAAAGAAAACAAAAATCCTCACAATGTGGATAATAAGCAGCATCATTTCAAGTGAGGAATATAAGGACGTTGTCAAGGATTTCTTTTTATTTGGATCCATAATCAATGCCCATGGAAGCAGCAGTCAAGAAATTGGACAACATATTGCATTGGGTAAATCTGGAAAAGATTATTAAGAAGCAAAGATATCACATTCAGGACTAAAGAATGCCTGCCCCAAATCATGCTGTTTTCAATCATCTCATATGTGATAGTTGGAGCTGTGTGTCAACTTGGCTGGACCACAATTCTGTGTGGTTTAAGCAGTTGTGATGTGGGTTATCCCAATGATGGGATCAGATGTCTATGTTTTGAGCAGCCAATCCATTGAAAGGGAGTTTCCCTAGGGGTGTGGCCTGCTTCCAATATATTTACAGACATCCTGGGAAGAGACATTCTTCTGTGGATTGGGATTCTGTTGTGCTGCCTACAACTGTCCATGAGTGAACAATCCACCACTCTGCCTGGAGATCTTGGATTCGTCATTTGTTGGAGTCAACAGCCAGTACACTGCCTACCAACCTTGAGCTCCTCAGCTCCTGCAGCTGCGTGAGTTGGGAAAAGCCTCTAGCTTGACGTTTGATCCAAGAACTTTGGACTTGCGAGCTTCTATAAGTGTGTGAGCCATTTTCCTAAGATAAATGAACCCAGTCTAACACATAATATATACGTGAAAGGTGGACAATGAACAAAGAAGACCAAAGAATTGATGTGTTTGAATTATGGTGTTGGTAAAGAATACTGAGTATACCACAGACTGTCAGAAAAACAAATAAATATACCTTAAAAGGAATACAGCCCAAATGCTCCTTAGAAGCATGAATGGCAAGACTTCATCTCACCTATTTTGGACATGTCATCTGGAGGGGCTAGTCCCTGGACAAGGACATTGTGCTTGGTATGACCCAATTCCAGGATTGAGGATCTTGAAGCGTGGATGTGTATGTCTCTGTGTGTGTGTGTGTGTGTGTTGTAAATAGAAAGATCAGCACTAGGTGGCTTAATATGACATAATCAGGCTAGTATACTTGTTCAAGGGTATGATCTGCAAGCCAGAGGCCTGGATAGTAAAGTGATGCTGAATGGCTATAAAACAAGCTTCTAAGGACTCTTTCTTTCTCTGGGACAACACTCTGTGTGTGTTCATGTGTAACCAAGGACTTCACTCACTCTACATCCCCTCCAACACACACATCCCATACTACACAGTGCCTCTTTTCCCTTCTCTGGGCCACAGGTGAGTCTCTCCAGGCCAGTGCACAGCCCTCTGTAGCTAACACCTCAGAAGCCTAACAAGTGCTTGCTTTTTCAGGTGGAAAATCCCTGCTCTGTCCATAGTCATAAACCCCATGAATTCCTCCTGTTCTTTCCCTCCTGAAGCTGCCCAGGTCTCTCTCTTCTAACCATTTGGAAGACTGGGAGGAAGGCAGGGGCCAGAGTGGGGATTTTTTACCCAAGTCTGCACAAAATACTTCACCTGGAAGAGGAATCTTGATGGCATGGTCAGGCCGGCCTCTCTGCTCTCCAGATGTGCTGACACCCAGAGCCTGTGAGGCCACTGCCCTTTCCTGGAACATCCTCCTCACTCACCAGCCAGGAATGGACCAAGTACAGCCTCCAGCTGCCCCACCTCAGATCAGACAACTTGCAGACTGACCTCTTCCTTCTCCTCTTCCATAGATTGTACTATGTCTATCCCAGGGCATTCATTTCCTGCTTTCTTCTCTGCCCACTACCTTCAAGCCTTGCTCTCCCTCTTTCTCAGACACAACCAGGGAAGTGAAACAAGGTCTCACTGATCTGGCTTCTGTCAGAAGTAGCCTCTCAACAATCGTAGTTTGCGTCCAGTCTAGCAGCTGCAGAGATAGCCTGGGAGGTGGGCCTGTGGAACACTCAACCTTTCTGCCTGCATCCCAGAGGGCAGCCTGGGAAATACAGCAGAGCAGTCCTCCCTCATTGTCTGCACCTTGCCTCCAGCTCCTCTGTTCTAGTCCTGCCCCTCCCCACAGAGCCAGCCCCTTTCCTGCTTTTCCCACAGAGATGCTGCACACTCCTGCAGGTGCACCTGTCCCTCCTACTCAGTCTCACTCCCTCTTCCCTGTCTCTTACCCCTTTTTGTTAGATGTCTTCAGTTGGTTCCAACTCATAGCAACCCTGTAAGACAGAGTAGAACTGCCTCACAGGTTTTCCTTATCTGTAATCTTTACCAGAAGGAGCTCTGGTGGCTTGGTGCCTAAGGCATTTGACTGCTCACCAGAAGGTGGGCAGTTCAAACCTATCAGCTGCTCTGTGGAAGGAAGATGGAGCAATCTGTGTCTGTAAAAACCAAATATCAGAAGTCCAAAAGGGGTTGCTATGAGTTGTAGCCAATCAATGGCAGTGAGTTTGGATATAATCTTTACTGGAGCATACTGCCACATCTTTCTCCTGTGGAGTGGCTGGGTTCAAATCCCCAACTTTTGGATAGCAGCCAAGCTCTTTAACCACTGCACCACCAGGGATCTTTCGAAAGTCTGGAGTAAGATTCAAATCCTGATGTTCAGATTGTTGTCATTGGGTGTGGTCGAGTCGATTTTGACTTGTAGCAATCTTGTGTGACAGAGTAAAATTGCCTCATAGGGTTTTCTTGACTATAACCTTTATGGAAGCAGATTTCCAGGTCTTTCCTGTGTGGAATTGGTGGGGGAGTTTGAATCACCCACCTTTCAGTTAGCAGTCGAGTAGTTTGCATTACTATCGTTGCACTACCAGGGTGTCTTCTAGATGTTCAGAAAATGGTTGAAATCAAGCTCAGAATGCTATGGTTATGTGTAATGCACTGCTTAGGGAGAAGATCCTTAACTGTCATGGGTTTCTTTAAGAGGCTAAGATCAAAAAAAGGCACAAATCTTTTCTACTGGGGGAGGAAGTAGGATGAGGAGAGGAGGTAAATGCTTAAAATATCTCCCACAGCAACATATCAGACCACGTTTCCACCAAACTACATCCCAACACAGTTGTTCACAGTTTTCCAAGTGACCATGTGGTACAGACTTTGGGCAAAGAATTGACTAAATTCCTCACGGATTGATGGAGGGATTTGTATAGAGCCAGGATGAGTGTGTGTGCGTTTCTCCCTCCCACCTCACAGAAATGGTGTGCATTCATTGAGCACTTATTAGTGGTAGTGCTATGCTGAACATGTCACTTGCAATGTCTAAATTAATCCTCACAACAGTCTGATGGAGTGGCTACTATCAGTATCACTCCATTTATAGATGAAGGAAACAGAAGCACAGACAGCTTCAGTACTTTATCCAAGGTCACAATCACACAGCTGCTATGTGGCAGAGCTGCAATTCAAATCCAAGGTACCAGAGTCTGCACTCTTAACCACTATCATACACATTCCCCAAACACTGTCCCTTCCAAGTCTGCCTGTTTAA
>NW_006921630.1:9636239-9637298 GCF_000298275.1 Orycteropus afer afer
ATTGCCCAACCTTCCTTCTGAGGAGTGGCTGGTGGGTTTGAACTGCCAGGCTTCTGATTAGCAGTCAAGTGCCTTAGGCACTATGCTACCAGAGCTCGCTTAGAGAGAGAGAGAGAAAGAAATTTATCTGAGGGAAATGGCTCACACAGTTGTAGGGGATGGCAAGTCCCAAGTTCATAGGTCAAGTGTCAAGCTGGAGGCTTTTCCTGACTCACACAGCTACAGGGGCTGACGACCCCAAGATGCACAGGCAGTATAGCAGGCCACTGACTCATGTGGATGACAAATCCAAGATCAGCAGGTAAAATGGTTATTGTTGGCCTGCAGGCTGGGAAGGCAACAATTCCAAGATCATCAGACAATACAGGAGGATCCAGATCCAACAGAAAGTCCTAGAATTTTCCCAGGATGTCCATACATATTGGAAGCAGGCCACCCCCCCCTGAGAAAACCCCTTTTCAACTGATTGGCTGCTCATAGTATATCCCACCATGGAGGTGACTACCTTATATAAGATTTCATCATGGGAACAACCACACCACAGCTACTTAAACCACTCAGAATCATGATCCAGCCAAGTTGACACACAACCTTAACTATCACAATCTTGGTTTTCAAAACACATTGGCATTACCATTTCATGGGTGTCAAAAAGGCTACCTAATGATAAATAGGATAAGGAGTGTCCTGGATACCGTGTACACCAGAAACTCACTGCCGTCTGCCATTGAGTTGATTTCAACTCATAGCGACCCCTCCTTGTATTTCCGAGGTGATATAACTCTGGAAGTAGATTGCCCAACCTTCCTTCTGAGGAGTGGCTCATGGATCTGAACCGCCAGCCTTCTGGTTAGCAGTCAAATGCCTTAGGTACTATGCTAGCAGAGCTTCTTATTTCCCTGTGGTCACCTACCCTGAGATGTCCCCCGAGCCATCTTAAAAGTACTGTTTGAAGTGCTGTGCAACTCTGTCCTGTATATGAGCCTTCACCATCCTAGTGAGTTGCACACAGGGGTTGATCATACATCAGAACTGAATTCTGAGTCTTGCTCAGACTGT
>NW_006921630.1:9652712-9653269 GCF_000298275.1 Orycteropus afer afer
CACCTGATCTGATTTCTTGCCCCTGCCTGCCATCATCCTTGGGAAGATTAATGGATACTTGAGACTTACAGCTCCATACCCCGCCCACCCCCATTTCAACTTTGGGACCTTATAGAAGACAAGACAAAAAAAAAAAAAACACCACAAACAAGACCCCTGGGAACTTCCTGTGCTTTAGGTGTAACTTCTGTCTTTTCTGGACCTTTCGGGCTCAAGGACAGAAGATTTGAGAAGTTTAGATAGGAAGATACCATATATTTTTAGTTAATAAACAAATTGAAAGAGAACTCTGTGTGAGTGGGAATCCCTTTATCTGAGGATTACCAGAGCTCTGGGGCGTGGTGAAACTGTTGGAAGCTGGAAATAAAAGAAATCTCATCTCAAAATTTTAAGCAGAGATTTTAGAAATTATCCAGTGCAACCCCTTTGTTTCACAGATGCTAAGGTTTCAGTATTCATTTATTTGTTCTTTTATACATTCATCAGATATTTATTGAGTATCATCGTGTCCATGTTTTTAAAACTGCAGAATGCTCAGCCTGTAAACAAAACAGGGA
>NW_006921630.1:9653728-9673051 GCF_000298275.1 Orycteropus afer afer
TTTTTTTTTTTTTCCTCCAAAACAACAACAACAAAAAATACTGCATTTTATATGAAACCTGCTGTGCATGAGAGTAAACTGGGATGTTGTTAGCTATGATGATTGCAGGGCCACACTCCCAGAGATTCTCCAGGCCCAGGAGGGCCCAGAACCTATATTTTTACAAGACCCCTACATGATTCTGAGGTGTGAGTTCCAACTACTCTGAGAAGCCACAGCTTGCTGGAAAACTTGGAGCCTTTGGGCGCAATTCCACTGATGACTGGCAAGGCTGTAGGGAAATAGAACAAGGAGGAATTCGCTTTGTCTGGAAGGGCCAGGGAAGTCTTCCCAAAAGAGATAACTTGAAGTTGAGCCTTGAAGGATGAGTTGGAGTTTGCCAATCAGAGGAGATGAGGAAGGTGCCTTGCTCTTGACAGAAATTTCTCATTACATTCCTTGATCCTCCTCCTCTTTCAGGAGGAGCAGACTGTGACTGCCACTCTCTGGACAAGGATGAGACCTCTCAGCTCTCTGGCTCCCCCATCTGGCTTATTTGACCATTGCCACTGCTGTAGCCGCTGAAACCTCCAAGTTCCCATCTCCTCCCAGGTCATACCATGTATAGTCACTGTGCAGGATATGTGGTGTATTGGGTGCCGTCGAGTTGGTTCCGACTCATAGTGACCCCATGCAACAGATTAGAACTGCTCCATGGGGTTTTCTAGGCTGTAATCTTCATGGAAGCAGATCATCAGGTCTTGCTCCCTTGGAGTGGCTGCTTGGGCCTGAACTGCCAACCTTTCTGTTGTGCCTCCAGGGCTCCTTACAAGAGGCCTTTTCTTTCCAAGGCCCCCATAAAACATACACACCTTTCCTCGAAGCTGTCTGGCTTGGCTGCCTGAACACAGGGATAATTCACAGGCAGTGAGGAGAGTCATTTATTTTGGAGTTCAGAAAAAGAAAAACATTTAAAAGAGATTACTATAAAAGCACACCTCAGTCTGTGGTTTTCTATGGCTGCAGTACACTTAAATGGGGAGAGACTCTTCATAACACTTTGGATGTTGGTGTGAGGCCAAGTTTCTTGAGAGAAATTCCCCTCAGGGCTCTTGGAATGCACTCTTACTCTCTATGTGTGTGCACTCTCCCAGCCAGGGTGAATGAGGCCAAGTGCTGCCTCATACCTCTACTGTGCACATAGCCAGTTCTTTGGAAAGATCTTGAAAACCTGTGGCAAATCCAAGGAGACTGAAAGGTAAAAACACAAACAGAATTATGTGTTGGATATAAAAATATGAAGGCATAACTTACACAATTTTATGCCATTACATTTAAAAACAATGAAACAAATTATGTCCTTGTACATATACATATAAGAGGAATCCTGCTGGTACCATAGTGAAGCACTCAGTCACTAACTGTAAGGTTGGTGTTCGAACCCATCAGCTGCTCCGTGGGAGAAAAGATTTGACAATTTGATCACACAAAGATTGGGTTGTTGTTGTTGTTGTTGTTGTTGTTAGGTGTCGTTGAGTTGGTTACGACTTATAGTGACTCTGCATACAACAGAACAAAACACTGCCCAGTCCTGTCCATGCTCACAATTGTTGCTGTTTGAGCCCATGTTGCAGCCACTGTTTCAGTCCCATCTTGTTGAAGATCAACTTAGGAAACCCTGTGGAGCAGTTCTACTTTGTCCTATAGGATCACTATGAATCAGAATTTACTCAATGGTACACAACAGCAGTGCAACATTATATAAAATAAAAATCTTGCATTCAGCGTAAAAGTATCAGCCTAGTAGCTAGGCTCCATTAAGTGACCTGTCTTCACACTTCACTTCTCAGGCTTGCAGAGACAGAAATGTGATTTTGGGTGAGGGCATAGGTGTGATGACTCCAAGCAGGGCTGCCCAGGAGACCAGGACCCTGGATTTGGCTCTTTGATCAAGTTTTTTTCTTGTGAGAAGAACTATGAGAGGAGAGTAAGGATGGGTGGGATTGCTGAGGAGCCCAGGACACTCCTGCAGGCTGGCCAGCCATTGCTGCAGGTAAGACTAGAGTCTCAAGAGCACAGAACTGGAGGAAGGGGAGTGAATGGAGGTTGGAAAGGCCACTACCTCAATCCTCACCCCAAAGATGCAGCTACACAAGTGCAGTCCAATGAATTACTTAATATGGCCCTTTTACCTATAATTTTTGTAACTCCTACCAAATAACCGGGTAGAACTATGCAAATGTAAGGGGCTTGTGGCCCACCAGGGGGGATTGGATAGCTTGCTAATAAGGTAAATAAGGTGCCTGGTACTCTTAGGGGTAGAACCAGGCAAATAAGTTGTATGAAAGCCTAACATCGGGATTGGTCAGTTCTGCCATCTTGCTAGGCTTAAAATGAGCTATCCCAGAGATAGAAAGTGGGGAATCTCACTACCTTCAAGAAAGAAGAGCCAACCAAACAATAGACAAACATATGGGGTGAACATTTACAACAGGTAGAGATATACTACTTGTAGCGATCAATCATGGGGGAACAGAAGAGCAGTGTTTGCACAGGGAGACAGTTCAGGGGGCAGGAGTACAGGGGAAGGAAGGACACAGAGAAGAGGTAACTATAGGAGGAAGTGGGAAAAGACATGTTACATTGTGGGGAATCAGTCAATGTCATGAGATAAAATGTGTATGAACTGCTATGTGGAAAATGAACTTGCTCTGTAAACTTTCGCCCAAATCACAATAAAAATTTAAAAATAAAAATAAATTTAAAAAGAAAGAAAGAAAGAAGAGCCAGGAGTGGAGCACATCCTTTGGACCCGAGATCCTTGTGCTGAACCTCCTCAACACAGGAGACAGAAAGTTCTGACCATTGCTGAGATGATGAGAGATGGTGAGAAGCAGTAGCAGAGACATGGCAGCAGCACAACCAAGAGACCAAGCAGAAGACAGAGCAGTGGGCTTTCCAGACCCACAGGGCAAGAAAGCCAAGGGCCTTCAGGCTGAGGCTGACAGGTGCTGGGGGATGCCTCTGGGTACCTACCAGCAGAGCTACAAGAGATTTGTAACACTGGCCCAAGCAGAGCAGAGGCCAAAGGGCTGTGGGCTGAGAAGCTGAGGACCAGAGAGAGGCATGCCTGTGGGCACTGTTGAGAAGAGGCTTTCCTAAGTCATTTCTGATCCTGAATTGTAACCTGGTACTTCCCATAGGAATCAGCCTTGGGCTGTTTATCTTGAGTCTCCTTCCCTACCCTGTGAAATGAGAGGAGGTCAGATGCGTCCCCCATGCCATTTTTACAAGTAGAAAAAAATAATGAAACCAAAAGCTAGTTGAGATAAATAAAATTGATAAGCCTCTAGTCAGACTGATAAGGTAAAAAAGAGAGAAAATATCAATTACCAACATTAGGAAAGAGAGCTGTGACATTGCTACAGATTTTACAACTATCAAAAGGATAATAAGAAAATATTATGAACAAATTTATGCCGATAAATTTGACAACTTAGAAGAAATGGACAATTTCCTTGGAAAAAAAAAAAAAAAAAACTACCAAAGCTCACTCAAGAGGAAATAGATAACCTGAATAGTGCTATATCTACTAGAGAAATTGAATGAGTAGTTAAAAATCTTCACACAAATACATCTTCAGGCCCAGATGGCTTCAGTGGTAAATTCTGTATCTTATTGATGGAGTATTATGAGGATTATATGAGGTGATACATGTAAAGTATCTTGCATGTCTTTAAAGTTGTTCCTTATTATTCGTATTTATTGAAATTCTCTGTGCAATCTGTGTTCCCACCACAAGCTAGAAACTCCATTGGAGCTATAGAGCGGTGTTAAGGGGATTGGAAGTGCAAGAAAGTAGAGACTGCAATTTAAATTGTGTGGATGAGCTAGGTCTCATTAAGAAGAAAAGTTTTATGCAAAACCTTGAAGGAAGCAAGGGAGACTGAGATGTGTAGAAATCTGGGAAAAACCAGAAGAATGAACCAGTGCAATGAGCCTGAGGTGAGAGCATGCCCAGAGTGTGGGGGACAAGGAGGCTGATGTGACTGGACTGTGATTTTTTTTTTTTTTGTTAATTTTTATTGTGATTTGGGTGAAAGTTTACAGAGCAAATTCACTTTCCATACAGCAGCTCATACACTTTGTCTCATGATGTTGACTATAATTTCCCACAATGCAACAGCTCTGCTCTCACTTCCTTTCCATAGTTACCTCTTCCCTGTGTCCTTCCCTCCCATGCACTCCTGCTGCCCCCAGCTGTCTCCCTGTGCATACACAGCCTTTCTATTCTCCCATGATTGATCTCTCCAAGGAGTGTATCTACCTGATATAAATATTCAGTTCATATGCCTGTCTCTTGTTTGGGTGGAAGCCATAGGAGTGGGTTCAATTCCAGACCTGAAGGGCAACTAAGGACCATAGTCTCAGGGTTCTATCAGGCTCTATCAGACCAGCAAACCTGGTCCCTTTAAAAAAAATGTTTTTATTGGACTGTGAGTTTTATTCACTAATTTTGCAATAGTTTCACTTTCTCCATTCTATTCCAATGTCAAGAAATCAAATGACCTGAAAACAATGAACTGTAATCATTACAAACTGTGCTCAGATGCCTACCAATGACCTTTCATACTCCCTCCCTCTCAGTTTACACCAAGACATAATAATGCCCCTGACGCCTTGCTAGATGATTATAACTTACATTTATTGAGTGTTTACTAGGTATTATGCCCACTTGATAGCATCCCAGAAAGTTAAATATTCTTATCACCATTTTATACAAGAGGAACCTGAGGCACAGAGAGATTAAGTAACTTTCCTATTGTCACACAGCTAGTGTGTGGTGGAACAAAGACTCAAATTCATGTGATCTGACTCCAGAGCCCATGATCTTAACCAATATTTATCTTGCCTCCACATCTGGTGCCTTCTAAATTGTCAGATTAAGTCAGCTTCAGACTAGTGTGTGAGAGAGACATGTTTGGCTGTGTTGAAGATGTCATAAAATTGCATTTCAGGATATGGTCCACCATTGCTCAGAGTGCTCCATTGCTAAGGACCCTCATTCCTACCCAGGCTGAGGCCTCTGAAGTAAAGCCCTACCAGCATGGGCTGCCCAATGCTAGCTGCCTGCCCTTGGCTCCCACTGGCTCTGCTCTGAGGTCTCAGTAAACGTTTTTTGTGTCCAGTGGTGAAGGCTTCCTAGCCCACAGCACCCCTCTAGCTGCAGGTGCCTTCCTGAGCTTCCCCATGCACATACACACACTGCTCAATGAAACTCACAGCCACATGTTAGTTTTCACTACCACTCGATGGTGGAAACACAAGCAAGAGTCTGAAGAATTGTTCAGGAAAGTCTTTGAGTAATGTGGATTGATTTGTGTTCCTCCCCCTCCCCTCTGACAAAAATATGTTCAAGTTCTATCCCCAGGTATGTGTGAATGTGATCTTATTAAAAACAATGTCTTTGCCGTTGTAATTAGTTAAGTTCACATGTGATCATACAGAAGTAGCATAGTGTCTTAGTTCTGTATAGTGCTGCTATAATAGAAATACAAGGATGGCTTTAACAAACAGAAATTTATTCTCTCACAGTTGAGGAGACTATAAGTCCAAATTCAGGGTGTTGATTCCAGGGGAAGGCTTTCTCTCTGTGTGTCTTCTGGGTCTAGGAGGTTCTCAGTGCAGTGACCCTGGGTCCAAACAACACGCTCTGCTCCCAGCTCTACTTTCTGGGTGGTAATAAATCCCTCTCTCTGCTTCTCTCTCTTTTATTTCTTGTAAAATAAAAGGTGTGGCAGGCCACATCCAAGGGAAACTCCCTGTACATTAGAATAGGGTTTTGATCAGATTAAGAGTGTTGCATCCTGCCCTACTCCTTTTACAACTGATTGACTTATCACATCAGATCATATCATGGGGGATTATTACATAACTGTCACATCACATCATTACATAATTGCCAAACTGCTGAAAGTCATGGCCCAGCCAAGTTGACACATATTTTGAGGGGATACAATTCAATCCATGGTAACTCACCACCCACTGACATCAAGTTGATTCCAACTCATAGCAACCCTGTAGGACAGTGTAGAACTTACCCCATAGGGTTTCCAAGGCTATTAATCTTTGCAGAAGCAGACTGCCTCATCTTTTTCACATGGACTGGCTGGTGAGTTTGAATCTAGACCTTTTTGGTTAGCAGTCAAATGCTTTAATCATTACACCACCAGAGCTCCTTAATCCATGACAGGTGGGTCCTAATCCAATCTAAAAAGAGGAAAAGAGACAGAGACTGACAGGGAAAACAGCTGCGTGAAGATGGAGGTAGAGATAGGAGTTATGTTGTCACAGCCAAGGATCACTTAGGGCTATCAGAAGCTGGAAGAGATAAGAGAGCAAACTTCTCTAGAGCCTTTGGAGAGAGCATGGCCCTGTAAATACCCTGAATTTGGACATCTAGCCTCCAGAACTATGAGACAATAAATTTGTTGTTTTAAGGCACCAACTTTTTGGTACTTTGTTATAGCAGCCCTAGGAAACTAAAAGGAGCTCTGGTAGTGCAGTGCCTAAGGCACTTGACTGCTAACCAGAAGGCTGGTGGTTCAAACCCACCAGCCACTCCTCAGAAGGAAGGTTGGGCGATCTACTTCTATAGTGATACTGCCTCAGAAACCCAAGGAGTGGTTTCTATGAGTCGGGTCTGACTTGACGGCACATAACAACAACAGGAAACTAAGACAGAGATCTCTATGAGATTCTATAGAAAGAGAGTCGTGATTCTCTGAGAAAAGCTTTCCAATTACCTTGACTGCAGTCACTGCCTTTTCCTCCTTCTAACAGGGAAGCAGAGCTCCAAGTGCCCTCCTGCCTGCCTCCCACTGGTCCTCTGTGGGAGCCCCACTGTAGCCAGGCATGTCTGCTCTGGCCCAGCTCACCATCCACAGGTCCACCCTGGCATCTTGCACCAGCTTGGCTCACAACCTAGAATCCCTTGCCTCACAAAATGTTGCATGCACACCTTCACAATCATTGGTTTGCTCAAAACCTTCATTGTGGCCACTGTGCACTTTCAGTATTTCTTTCCAGCATCAGGGGTTCATCTTCCAGCTCTATTGGACAATATTCTGTTATGATTCATAGTGTTTTCTTGAGCTAATATTTGTAAGCAGATCACCAGACCTATTTTCTAGTCTACCTTAATCTGGAAGCTCCACTGAAACCTGTCCACCATGGGGAACCCTGTTGGTATTTGAAATATTGGTGCCATAGCTTCCAGCATCACACAAACATACAAGCCACCACAAACTAAATGATAGGTGGATGGTATAATAAACCTGTAAACCCACTGCCATCGAGTTGATTCCAACTCATAGCGACCCCATAAGACAGTGTAGAACTGCCCCATAGGGTTTCCAAGGCTGCAAATCTTTATAGAAGACTGCCTCGTCTTTCTCCCATGGAGGGGCTGGACAGAGCTCCTTAACAGAATGTAACCCCCATTGCCAAAGTCCATAAACTAATTCTTAGCAAATGAAAAAAGTTTTCATCTCTCTTAATCTTCAAACCTACTCAGAAACTGAGGGGAAATGTTTGTATTTTCTTGTTTTGGGGGGCAGCAAAAAAGTAAATTAACAAGTAAGTTTTTTTTATTAAAACAGCCTGAATATCCCATCTCACTAGTTCTTTCGCCTGGAATCTTTTTTCCTCTTTTTCACTGTGCTAATTCCCTCATCCTTCAAAATTCAGCCCAGATATCAAATTACTTATCTTCATTAATTGCCACCATTTTCACTCCCCTCTTCAAAAGTAGGGCCCTGCATTTCTTTTCTCTGTGTCCCCAGCCCACACCTGGCTTATATCAGGCACTCACACCAAACCAAAACCAAACTCACTGCCATCGAGTTGATTCTGACTCACAGCGACCCCCTTTGGGTTTCTGAGGCGGTAAATCTTTATGGAAGTAGATTGCCCAGTCTTCCTTCCCTGGAGTGGCTGGTGGATTTGAACTGTCAATCTTTTGGTTAGAAGTCAAATGCCTTAGGCATTACACCACCAAAACTCCTTCAGGGGCTCACCAGGGGTTAAACTGAACCAAATTCAGGGCAAGATGATGAGCAGGATCTGCTCCTTGGCTGGTGGCTGTCCAGAAAGGATAGGCTTAAATGAGAGCCTCCAAAATAGGCACACGACTGGGGGGCACTGCAGTTCTCAGAGTAGGACTCTTAAAGGCAGAGCCAAAGAGGAGCACAGGGCCACACCCTTTGCTCCCTCCTCATAAATAGAGCCAAGGGAATGAGGGATGTTTCTAGAATTGACCAGCAGGTGGCAGCATTGCCCCTTGGTTGAGAAGGCTCTTCGCCGTGGGAAGCCGTCAACAGCAGGCCTTCTCCAGGTGTCTCAGAGCATGATTGAGGTGCAGGCAAGGCAAGGATGGCAGCTGCTTACACACGGTAGGAATCTGTGACCATTTGTGAATCCAGTTCTTATTCCAAACCTTCTTCTAGGGACCTTGTGGGCTTGTTTGGGGGGGAAAAAAAAAGATTCATAGGCTTTAACCTAGCACTGCTGAATCAGATCTCATCCATAGTACTATATCTGAGCTAATATTTGTAAGCAGAGCACCATCCCTAGGTGGTTCTGATGTCAGCCAAAATTCTCACCAATGCATTAGCCTACAGATTAGGATGCAAAGGCCCTGCCTTTCCATCACAAAATTAAGTTTATCCATTTATCTGTGATCCCCATTCTCATCATCACCTTTAATGGTGGTTTGTCTCTGTGGCATTTAGTCTAGATTAGATGATTCTGTAAATGGTAATGTTGCAGATATTTATTTCAAATTACACTTTAAAAAAAAAAAAAAAAGGCAATTTCCTTTATCTGTTCCATCACCTGTCTGTCAGTTTGTTGTACTGTGTGTGGTAGCTTGCGTATTGCTGTGATGCTGGAAGCTAAGCCATCAGTATTTCAAATGCCACCAGGCTCGCCCATGGTGGACAGGTTTCAGTAGAAATTCCAGATTTAACCTTCAGGCCTGGAAATGGCCTCACTTCTGTGGATTAGCTCTCAGTCCCACAGTAGAAAGACCTACAAGCAGAACACCTATCCCAGGGAGATGCACCCACCTACCCTAGGGAGATGCACCTGTTAGATCAATCAGCCATGAGACATCAGAGCAGTAGGATTCACACAAAGGAAAGCTGGACAGACAGGAATGAATAGATAAGAAGGGCACAGGGAGGAGAGGGGAGAAGAGCTTTACATAGTTAGGGACTGTAATCAGGACTGTGAAATCAAATGTGCATGAATAGTTGAGAGTAAAAAGAATCTGCTTTGCAAATTTGCACCCAAATCACAATAATTTTTTTTTTTTTTTTTTAATAAGACTTCCAGCCTGGCATTCGGCTTACAAAAATTAACCCATGAAAACCTTATTGATCACAACAAAATATTTTCTGATACAGTGCTGGAAGATGAGTCCCCTGGCTTAGAAGGCGCTTGAAATACACGGTGATCACAGGGATGGGCTTGAGCATACCAACAAATTGTCAAGATGGTGCAGGATCTGACAATGTTTTGTTCTACCATAGATGGAATTTTTTGACTTGGAGCTGACTGCATGGGGACTGACAGCAACAACAATGAACGTATTGGGAAAACTTAGCCCAGCCCACAGCCCACTTGCTCAGCTCCTGGGCATGGAGCCTCACCTGAGGAGGCTGAGCAACTAGGAGTCCCGCAGGAGATGGCTGCTCTGGTTGCAAGACAAGTAGCACCTTCCCAAGCACAGCCTTGCCTCTCCTGCCCGCCCCCTTCTCCTTCTTACTCCAGCCTTGGCGTGGGCTGCAGCGAGAACACAGCCCAGCCCCACCTCCAGTTGTTGCTTTACCCTACTGCAGGCCCTTTGATGAGGGTACAGAGGCAAACGGGGAGCTGAGCAGTGTTCAGTGATCAGCATCGCCACCTCTCAGGCTAGCAGAATTTTCAGGAATTTCTCATGAATTCGAGGCTCTTGGAGGCATCTTGGTGTGGTGTGCAGACATAGGTCAGCAGAGCAAGCCATGCATGGAAAACCTGGGCCAGGGCAGCTGGCTTTTGGTTTTAACAACAAGTGATGACATAGGGCTTCTTCCTCTTCCTGCAGCTTCCTGAGTCACCACCCATAGGTGGCCTTGGCAGAAACCTGAGGAGATAGTGAGCCATGAAGCCAGAGGCTCAGAAGCCACATGGTGGCTGGAGGGAACACAGGCAGTGGGGGAAGCCTGGTTGGGCCCTTTCCTGGAGGCGCAGCTCCCAGTGGTTCCCTGCATATCCACCCATCGGTTCCTGTCTGTGCTTTTGTCTACCCTGTTCTGTGAGGAAGCCTTTTCCTATGCTGACCCTGCACCATCCATATCCTGAGCATTTCAGAAAGTCATTTTTCAGATGCCACCTCTTTTAAGAAGCTGATGGGGTCCCCTCTCCCTCCTCAAGTCGTGCAGTGTTTCCTTTTCCATGCCCCTGAGGCATTTGCTCTGAATACTGCTCACAGAGCCAGGTGTGATGGCTGTATTCTGTATAGATAACTTTTTGACCTCGTTGAAAGCAACTGGGAGGATTAGTTTCATAGGGCTCCTGTAAGAAAGTACCACAAATTTGGTGACTTAAAACAAGAGAAATTTATTCTCTCACAATTCTGGAGGATAGAAGTCTGAAATGCAGGTGTTGGCAGGGCCCTGCTTGCTCTCTGAGGGATCTAGGAGAGAATGCTTCTTTGCTTCTTCCTAGTTTCTGGTGGTTGCCTGCCATCTGTGGCTTGTAGATGCATCATTTTAGTCTGTCATCACATGGCTTTTCCCTATGTGTCTCTGTGTCCAAATTTTCTTCCTCTTATAGAGACACCAGAGTCCCTAAGTGGTGCAAATGTTCGTCTGCTAACTGAAAGGTTGGAGGTTCAATTCTACCCAGAATCACCTTAGAAGAATGGCCTGGAGTCCTACTTCTGAAAAATTAGTAATTGAAAACACTATCAAGCACAGTTCTTCTCTGACATACATCAGATCACCATGAGTCAGAGTCAATTCAACAGCAACTTGTTTTTACATGGACATCAGTCATTGACTTAAGGCCCACCCTAATTGAGTATGCCCTTGTTTTGGTTACCTAGTGCTGCTCTGATAGGAATATACCGCAAATGCGGTGATTTTAACAAACAGGAGTTTATTCTCTTACAGTTTTGGAGGCTAGAAGTCCGAGTTCAAAGTGCCAGGTTCTAGGGGCTGGGTGAAAGCCCCTTGACCTTGGGCTTCAGCTCTACCTCTTGCTCCTGGCCGACTGGAGCTGGAGGCCTTCTTCCCTCAGGCAGCTGCTGGCTGCTGAGACTGACAAGCCCAAGGTTGACAAGTAAAAAGGCACAGTCCCAATGTTACCAAATCATATGGCAGGCCATTAATTGAAGTCTGTTGAAAGTCCTGTGATTGGCAGAGCATGGTAAGCTATTGAATAAAGACTTGGCTACATGCAGGGTTCAAGTGTGCCAAAAAGGTTGAGACCTTCCTCAAGGTGCTTCTTATATACTGGAAGCAGACCACATCCCTAAAGCAGCTATTCAGCTGCTCTAATAGATTCCATCATGGAATTAGTTACCAATATCACCATGAGGAATAACTACCACCAGCTGCCCAGCCAGGAGCTCTAGTGGCATGGTGCCTAAAGCATTTGACTGCTAACCAGAAGGTTAGTGATTCAAACCCACCAGCCACTCCCAGAAGGCAGATTGGGCAATCTACTTTCATAGTGATACTGCCTCGGAAACCCAAGGAGGGGTCGCTATGAGTCAGATTTGACTCCACGGCAGTGAGTTTGATTTTTTTTAGCTGCTAGCCCCTCAACCATGATCCCTGCTATAGCAGGGATTGTGGAGCTGGCGCGGGATCAGGCAGTGTTTCGTTCTGCTGTGCATGGGGTCGTTATGGGTCCGGAAATGACTCGACAGCACCTAACAACAACAGCCCCTCAACCAGGGCCAGCCGCATTGGCACACAAAGTTAACTACCACAGACCTCACTTAACTTGATAAAATCAAGTTCATAGAACTTAAATGTATCTTTTTTCAGAACACAATTAGATCCACAAAAAATGTAATGAGAGTAGGCACATGGTAAGTAAGGAATGAAGGCAGAGAGTGGTATGGTTGTTAAATATTGTGAATGTGTGAGGGGGAGGGAGAAGATGGTGGCAACTTGAAGTTGGCAAGAGAGGCTTTATCATGGAGGGAGGGATTCATCTGGGCCCCTGGGAGGGTGGATTAGACTGATTAAGTGAAATGTCCTCAGTGTATTATCAGTTTTCCTTCTTTCTTTTTAAGTAGTTGGCAAAACGGTTGATTTAATGAGTGAAAATTTAACAACAGATTTGCACCTTGAATTTGAAATTTAAAATATAAGAAAACATTGAAGTACTTGGATGTTCGTTGTCGAATAAACTATATTCATAGAAAGAACTATTTAAAAATAGTATTTAGTAATATGAGGAAATGATCCTGGTATAGTATTAACTAAAAAAAGTAGGATCCTTTCTCTGACTGGTGGGCAGGGGCAGATTACCCAATAAGTAAGATAAGCATGTTTTTATTTGTGCTTTTTTTTTTTTTTTTCCTCCAAATTTTTATTGTGATTTAGGTGAAAGTTTGCAGAGCAAATTCATTTTCCATACAGCAGTTCATACCCATTTTGTTTCATGACATCGACTGCAATTCCATCCAGTGTAACAGCTCTCCTCCCACTTCCTCCCTATAGTTACCTCTTCCCTGTGACCTTCTTTCCTATGCATTCCTGCCCCCTGAGCTATCTCCCTGTGCAAATACTACCCTGCTGTTCTCCCATGGGGAGCTCTGGTAGCATAGTGCCTAAGGCACTTGACTGCTAACCAGAAGGCTGGTGGTTCAAATCCACCAGCCACTCCCCAGAAGGAAGGTTGGGCAATCTACTACCATAGTAATACTGCCTCGGAAACCCAAGGAGGGGTCGCTACGGGTCGGGTCCGACTCCACGGCAATGGTTGCATTATTTTTTTTTTTTTGTTCTCCCATGACTGATCGTTCTAGGGAGTATACCTAACTGAAGTAAATGTTCACCCTATCTGCCTGTCTGTTGTTTGGTTGGAAGCCACAGGAGTGAGTTTAATTCCAGACCTGAAAGGTAACTAGGGGTCATAGCCTTGGGGGTCTCATCAGACTCTATCAGACCAGTAATTCTTTTTTTTTTAAATGGTTTTACTCCACATTATTCTTCCACTCTCTCTGGGATCTCCTGCTCTGATCCCTATCAAAGCTTTCTTAAGTAAAGTCAATGTTGTAGTATTCTAAGGAGAATGAAAGTTGTCCATGGGTGAGACAGACACATCATGGTCAATAATCAATCTTGTGGATGCTCCTGGTCAATTCCAAAACAACTTCCTGGATACTTGACATCAGGAAGTAAGTGACATCCTAAAATTAAAGATGAAGGTGGCCATGGAGGCTACCTGTGTTTCAGGTCCTCAGGGGTGACCTCAGAGGTGAGCCTCCTGGGCTGGAGTCTGAGGACTTTTGCATTCTCATGAACTCCCTGCCTTCTCCTCCCCTCCATCCAAGGTAAATATTACCATGAAACATTGGAGATCTAAGAAGCTGCTCCTCTTCAGTGAGAAGTTTTAGATCTTTGCTTAATGAGGGCCAGGGTATTTGGAGGTGACAATAGGTAAGATGAAGGGAGCTTTGGTGGCATAGTGGGTAAGGCATTTTGCTGTTAACCAGAAGGTCAGCTGTTCAACCCCACCAGCTGCTCCACAGGAAGAAGATGAGGCAATCTACTTCCATAAAGATTTATAGCCTTGGATACCCTTTGGGGGTCACTATGAGTCAGAATTGGCTCAATGGCAGTGGGTATAGTTAAGATGGTGTTATGGAGTAAATTGTGTCCTCCAAAAAGTTAT
Organism: Orycteropus afer afer; assembly: GCF_000298275.1. Classification (NCBI taxonomy): domain Eukaryota; kingdom Metazoa; phylum Chordata; class Mammalia; order Tubulidentata; family Orycteropodidae; genus Orycteropus; species Orycteropus afer. The sequence continues at coordinate 9,667,664 of NW_006921630.1, forward strand.
GTTGACATCCTAACCCCTATACTTATAAATATGAGTCTGTTTGGAAACAGAGCTTTCTTTGCTCTATTAGGCCCTAATGAGGCCCTTGCCAGAGTAGGGTGGGTCCTAAACTGAAGCCCTGAGGGATATTTTATAAAAAGAACAGAATAGACACAGACACACAGGGGGAAGAGAGTTGCTTAGTGGTGAAGGAAGCAGATACAGCTCATCCTCAAGCATCAAAGGAATGCCAAGGAGTCCTAGCAGTCACCAAAAAGTAGGAGAGAGGCCCACAGAGTTCCTCTCCAGAGAGAGCAATTGATGTGGCTGAGATCCTGCTTTGAGTTTTTAGACTCCAGAACTTTGAGAAAATAAATTTCTGTTCTTTAAAGTCACCTACTGTTGTTTTTGTTTGTTTGTTTTGTTTTTTTTAAATGGCAGCAATTGGTAACTAAGACAGATGGAGAAAGGGAGAGGACTCACGAAGTGGGTAAGAAATCTTGTTCTCTGCCTTCTCAGCTCCACCCTCATGGCTGCCCAAACTTACCATACTTCCTTCAGTATTTGCCCAAGACAAGGAAGTGGTTGAGGCTGGGATTCTCCTCTCAGTCACCCCAGCCTTAGCCCCTGAAAGTGGGTGTGGATGCAAGTGGGTGGGTTGGGGAGCAGAAAGCCTGTGACACAGCCATAGTGGGCCCTCCTGGCTTGGTCTGGCCTCACCCTGACTGTCTGGGAAAAATGGCGCCACAAGGTTGGAGTGTGCCTGACCTGGGAGAATGTGCTCTTTCTTCACTATCTGATGGGGCTCTGACTAAAAAATGTTTATCTCCCTGCCTTTCCTCTTTCCTCCTTGAGGGCCTCACTGTTTCCTTTATCAGACTACACTGCTGAGCTCAGAAAAACCACAGAGAAGTTATATCCATGTGGGCACTGGCCCTCCTGCAGGGCACCCTGTAAAATCTGCATAACAGGGGCTATCCTGGCACCAAGCCCATGGCTGGGCCAGCCCTCCTCTGCTGCCCCAGGCATCCTGCTGCCTCCCATGAATCATTAGGTATCCAGGAGGACAGCCTCAGGAGGAAAACAACCACCATTTTTGCCCGGGCTGCAGCCCAGGGCAAAGCTGGGACATTACTTAAAATCTTCGAAGTGAGGCCCATCTCGGGCAGCAGGAAGAGGGGATGCTGGGAGTGGCAGTGAGAGTGCATCAGGAATTTCAGTTGCTTCCTGACTGGCCATTTCTGACAGCACCTTCAGATGCCCTTCCATGGTGTAGGAGCTAGGAGGGCAGAGGGGATGAGATCAGGATGGTTCCATTAATTCCCATGGAAGATGAGGTGTTGAGCCCATTATGCTGACCAACGCCTTTTGGTTGCTGGCTTATCCCAAACAGGCATGTCCCAGGGGTGTGGTGCTCTCCCTCTTCTGTATCCACAGTGCCTACCTAGTTCTTTATTCAAGTGTGTCATTTGGTTATGGGTCTGCCTTCCCCAGGAGCATTAGGTCCCCCATCTCTGATGGATAGCAGAATGCTTACCACCTGGTAGGCACACCATGAACATCTTTTGAGTTAATAAATGAACACATTCACTCCACAAGGTGGCCCAGTGGCACTGGGGGAGCTCTGATGACAGAGTGGCAGCTGACCTTGGGGTGCTAGTGTGGGTGTGCATGCAGGTCCTTGGTGCTCCTTCAATAGTGGACACAGGTACTCTGACAGAAGTGAGTTGTTGACCTTCAAAAAACAACAGACCCTTCCTCTCTCAGGTATTCCTGACCCTTTATGGAGTGAAACAAAGAAACAAACCCACTACTGTTGAGCCAATTTTGACTCATCATGACCCCAAGTATATCAGAATAAAACTGTGCTCCATAGGGTTTTCAATGGCTGTAATCTTGTGGGAGTAGATCATCAGACCTTTCTCCCAAGGTGCCTCTGGGGGACTAGAACCTCCAACCTTTAAGTTATTAGTTGAGTGCAAATCTTTTGCATCACCTCGGGACCTCTCTTGATGGAGTTAACTGGTCTGTTCATATTTGCAAATTGGGTGCCTGCTTCCTCCTGGCAGCAGTGACTCCTTAGCAGCACATGAAGCTTTCATTTAGCTCTAATTACTAAAATGGAAGGAGCTCTGGTGGCATAGTGGTTAAAGAGTTCATGCTGCTAACCAAAAGGTTGGCAGTTCAAACCCACCAGCCTCTCTGCAAGAGAAAGATTTACTGCCTTGGAAACCCTATGGGGCAGTTCTGCTATGAGTTGAAATTGACACGATGGCAGTGGAATGTGTTTTTTTTTTTTTTTTTGCTTACTAGCACAGAGCCTGGCCCATGCAAAATGCTCAGCAAGTATCCATTAGGTGGATTGTGTAGACCTCCTCTGTGTCTGTGTCTATGTGCTGTCGCTCTCCACCACTTGCTGGAAGGAGGCTATTTGAATAAAGTATTGATCCACCCATTCCTTGCACATCCCTGGGCAAGAGCCCTGCATGGGCTCCTCTTCCTCACCGGTGGTTAAGTTTGTGTGTCAACTTGGCTAGGCCTGCTTGAGTGGCTGGGCAGCTGGATATAGTATTCCCCATGATGAGATTGGTAATCAACTCCATGTGGAATCAATCTACTGTGAGCAGCTGAGTAGCTGCCTTAGTGATGTGGTCCACTTCCTGCATATAAGGAGAAGCCTTGGGGCTCGTCTCTAGCTTATGGCATACTTGGACCCTGCATGAAGCTGTGTCATTGTTCAGCAGCCTGCCATGCTCTGCTGATCCTGGGACTTTCAATGGACTTGAATTAATGGCCTGCCATATGGTTTGGTAACATCGGGACTATGCTATTTTATTTGCTGACATTGGGCTTGTTAGCCTCAGCAGCCAGTTGATGTCTGAGTGAAGACATACCTCTAGGTTCAGTGGGCCGGGAGCAAGAGGCAGAGCTGAAGGCCAAGGTGGAGCGGCTTTCACCAGCCCCTAGAGCCTGGCACTTTGAACTTGGACTTCTAGCCTCCTGAATTGTAAGAGAATAAACTCCTGTTTGTTCAAGCCATCCCATTTGTGGTATAATCCTGTCAGAGTGGCACTAGGCAACCAGAACACTCAGCCTATCCCAGCATCCTCTCCAGCGCTCTGTTGTAGCTCCCTTAGCTCCTGCAGTGTTAGCAAGCCCTTGTTGTTGTTATGTGCCATCGAGTCAGACCTGACTCATAGTGACCCCTCCTTGGGTTTCCAAGGCAGTATCACTACAGAAGTAGATTGCCCCATCTTCCTTCCGAGGCTTAGCACACAGACAACATTTGTAAGATGCTCTGATGGGTGGAGAAAAGACCATATACATTCTATGTTCCAGAAGGCTTGAGAAATTCTCAGGAAAAAAAGAAGAAAAAAAAATAAGATCTGATTCCTTAGATTTGACCCTCAAACTTCTTGCAAACTTTCATCCTTCCCCCCTCTCCCTCACTTACCTTTAACAAGCTATCTTGCAGGACCAGAACCATCCTAGGCATCTGAGTGTGAAACACAGCTCCTCTCTCCTCATGACCCCATCCCCCAAAAGGAGCCCAGACACCCTCTGGGGAGAAGCCACTGTCTCTGCAGTTCTGGAATCTGAAACTAGATCTTGCCTTTGCTGTCCTAAGATCTGCTGAGGCAGCAGGAGTCACTGGTCACTCGGGAATGAACATGTATGAGGAAATATGAAATCTCCCAAGGCAACCACAGCAGATTCACAGTTTTAGTGCTGGGTGATTACGTAAATGTGCAAGGACTGATGTGATCTCAAACACCTGACACACCCATACTCAACAGGGACTCAGCCCCTCCCCTCCCTTTAGCTCTCTCTCTGCTGTCCACACAGCGCCATGCAATGCAGATGAACCGAATGCATGGACATCCTTGGTTCAGGGGGTGGGAGAGCATTGGCCTGCTGAGTGTGAATCTTGCCAGGAGAGCAGGACCCTGAAAGCTGTAACTGCCCATTGGGCAGATGTTGGTAGGGACTTGGGACAAAATCACCCATTGGATCAGATCTCAACTGGCATGTAAACATGGAATCCATGAACATCCCATGGAGAGGTCCACAGGGCAGATGCACATCTCATCTGGCTGGGGCAGAAGCCCATTGTCCAATCCTTTGTCCTTGTGGCAAGCAGCAGAAGTGGCAAAGATGGTTACCAAAATAATGACCTCATCAGCTTCCATGTTTGGATGTGGTCCTGTGGAGGGATCAGAACGGGAAGAGTGGCTTTGCAGGCAGGGTTCAGTTATGCAGCCATCACCACTCGCTTGCCCCAGGGCAGGGTATCTGTGGCAGACCAGGCATGCTCCAAACCACCTTCTAAGAAGGGCTTCAGGGCTCTTCCTGAGCTGTGCCTTGTCCTGCACCTTGCTGGAGAGAAATGGTGGGCCGGCTCTAGCCCAGTGAGGCTGTGTCTGCCCTGGCCATCTGCTATGACCTTGTTGCTCAAGGGACAGTGAGATTGGTTTCCTTGAGGGCAGAAGCAGATAATATCCCAAGTTCTATGCCTTCTACGTACACTTAACACTCCAAATCAATGTTATTGCCATATGACTCCTCTGGCTCAGAATGCTCCCTGCTTGAACCACAGTCAGTATCTCATCCAACTAGAATGTAATGCTGGTTCAGATTCCTCCTCAAGTTGCTCATTTAACTGCCCTGGTGGTGCATGGGTTAAGTGTTTTGCTGCTAATTGAAAGGTCAGTGGTTTGAACCCACCAGTGGGAGAAAGATGGGGCAGTCTTCTCCTGTAAAGCTTACAGCCTTGGACACTTTATGGGGCAGCTTAACTCTATCCTACAGGATCACTGTGAGTTGGAACTGACTTGAGGGCACACAGCAACAAGTACTGGGAACAGCAGAAGTACTTTCTGCTTTTAGGCCTACAGACAGTTATTGTAAATGGAGAATTGAAGCTCAAGTTGCTTCAGTGACTTTTCCAAGATCATAAAACTAAGTGGTGGAGACATGAGTCATCTGATTTGATTCCTAATTTGGTGTTTGGATACTACATAAAAGCTGTCTCCTTCTGTGAAACCAGAACCCCAGGTGTTGTCATGGGTAAATTTGTGTATCTTCACAAACTATATTCAAGTCCTATCCCCTGGTCCCTGTGAATGTGACCTTATTTGGAAATAATGTCTTTGCAGATGTAGTTAGTTAAATTCACTTGATGTCATACTACAGTAGGGTGGGTCCTACTCCAATCTGACTAGTGTCCTTATAAGAAGAGAAGAGACACAGAGACAGGGAACCAGAGAGAAGACAGCCACATGAAGATGGAGGCAGAGATTGGAGTGATGCTGCCACAAGCCAAGGAATGCCTCGGGCTACCAGCCACTCCTCGGAAGGAAGGTTGGGCAATCCTACTTCCGTAGTGATACTGCCTCGGAAACCCAAGGA
>NW_006921630.1:9673962-9676228 GCF_000298275.1 Orycteropus afer afer
AGTCGGACCTGACTCATAGCGACCCCTCCTTGGGTTTCCAAGGCAGTATCACTATGGAAGTAGATTGCCCCATCTTCCTTCTGAGGAGTGGCTAGTGGGTTTGAACCGCCAGACTTCTGGTTAGCAGTCAAGTGCCTTAGGCACTATGCTACCAGAGCGCCTATTGATTATTTTTTATACTTAATGTTACTTCCAAAGAGAGAAAAGTGGCTGCCTTATTTCCATTTTATGCAGGGGGAAAAAAAAAAGCTTAAGGCTAGAGATTTAAATAGCCAATAGCTACTGTAGACTCAGAACTCAGTATGAGCCAGGGTCCTGGGCCACATCACCTGCCCCATGAAGCTTCCCTGTGATCTCCCTTGTGCTGGGAAGGCACCAGGGTGCCTGGATCAGCCTTCGAGGAATTGGTTTCTATGGGGAAGGAGTCAAGCCTGGTTTTGCTTTCTCCCTGCCGCCGAGCTCTGCTGTTATTTTCCCATCAGTCCTGGGAACATTTGGGCTGTCACTGCAGCATAAGGCTACACAAGAAACAGACCAAGCCTCTCAGTGGCCAGGCCTGCAGCCAGTTTCCTGCTGCCTCTCATGCAGGATAGATGAGCACTTGCCTCTTGGCCTAGCCCTAGAGGCAAATGAAAAGCTTCTCACACAGCCTAGAATTTGCTCTAGGCTCTCTAACTAGAAGAACCAAAATACCTTCTCATGGTTCAGTCCATCTTTCCCCTACTCTCCTCTCCCAATTTATAGGATCCAGTTGGTCCATCACCCAAATCAGTTGTGTAGAGTGTTAAAGCTTTCATTTATTTTGCTTCTTTTTTTTCCAGAAGTTTGAAAGTATGATGAAGGAGACTGATACGAACTTTGTTGTGATAATGAATTGCTTATGGAGTGAGGGTAATGAGATAGTTGGGAGAATGTACTCATTTCTTTCTAAAGCCTGTGATGGCCAAGCAGAGAAACTTGTGCCACAACTCCACGCATTTTGTAGACTGTAGAGAAAAGATTTCAATCAACTCTGTTACGGATTTAATAAATTTATTGTCTCCAAAAAGATCTACTGATGTCCTAATCCTTGCACCTGTGAATGTGACCTTGTTTGAAGAAATAAGGTCATTCTTTGATGATGTTTATATGATATTAACTGTGATATTTATTTTCTCTCAATTAAGTCATAGCAGAGTTATGGTAGGGCAGGCCCTTGCCCTAAATACCTCTGAGGGGTAATTTATAAAAGAGAAGGACAGAGATGGAAACAGAGACACACACACAGGGAGAAGACACCATGTGATGATCAGTCTACACACCAAGGAATACCAAGAAATGCCCAGGAATATCAGAAGCTGAAAGAAAAAGGATCTTCTAGACCTGACAGAGGGAGAGAGAGTGAAAGACCATAGCCTTGCTGACACCGTGAATCCAGACTTCTAGCCTTCTGAACTCTGAGAGAATAGTTGTCTATTCTTTAAAGCCACTCACTTTTTGATATTTTGTTAAGGCAGCCCTAGCAAACTAAGACAGGTTCATAGAAAAGCACACACAGGATTTGTTTTAGTTAAGGTGATCCTAGGTACTATAATATACAAATTCTCAAATCTCAGTGGTTTGACACAATAGAAATTTTTTTCTTACTCTTGCAAAATTTAATTGGGAAGGAAGTCACCCAGGGACTCAGGCTGACAGAGGCACTCCCACGTTCAACATGTGGCTTCCAAAGTAGCTGGGATGTAGACATCAGCCAGCAAAAGGGAAAAAGGGGGGTGTGATAGTTAAGGTTGTGTGTCAACTTGGTTAGACCATGATTCTAAGTGGTTTAAGCAGTTGTGATGTAGTCATCCCCCATGATGAGATCTGATGTAATTTGATCACCTCCATGATGAGATGTGCTATGAACAGTTGAAAGGGAATTTTCTCTGGGGTGTGGCAGGTTCTCAATATACATGTGGACATCCTGGAAGAATGTTCTGGCTTTCTGCTGGATCTGGAACATGCAGCTAGCTCATCATCATCTCCGGTTCCTGGAGCTAAACCAGTAGCCTGCTGTATTACCTGCTGATCTTGGATTTGTCATCCTCTGAGCCAGCAGCCTGCTATCCCGCCTGCTGATCTTGGGTTTGTTAGGTCTTACAGTTGCGTGAATCAGGAGGATCCTCCAGCTTGACATTTGACCCACGAACTTGGGACTTGCCAGCCTCTACAACTGTGTGAGCCATTTCCCTGAGATAAATTCCTCTCTCTCTCTCTAAGCTTTACTGATTTTGCTTCTGTAGAG
>NW_006921630.1:9676468-9685191 GCF_000298275.1 Orycteropus afer afer
TCACTGGTTTTGTATCTCTAGAGAACCCAGCCTAAGACAGTGGGTGTGGAGTATCAAGAAGGACGTATTTTGGGGTTAGTACTGGAAGTGGTATATCACGTCTGCCCATTTTGCATTGACACCACTTTGCATTAGCCAAAACTGCATCATAAGGCTCCCCACCAAAAGGAGGACCAGGAAATGTAGTTCCTGCTTGAAAGCCCCTCCCAGGAACAACTTCCCCCTCTACTGTGGACATGGAACATGACTCTAATGGACAACAACCCAATGGGAAAGGTAACTGAGAGGCATTCTACAATGAAATTCTATTAATGTGACATGAATTGTTCCTGAGATGGAAGATCTAAAAACCAAAAACCAAACTCACTGCCATCGAGTCGAATTCGACTCATAGCAACCCCTCCTTGGGTTTCTGAGGCAGTATCACTGTGGAAGTAGATTGCCCAACCTTCCTTTCGAGGAGTGGCTGATGGGTTTGAACTGCCAGCCTTCTGGTTAGCAATCAAATGCCTCAGGAACTATGCCACTAGAGCTCCCAGAAGATCTAAAAAGGCCCTCTTGATAAATGTTGGTGGAGTCTCTAGGTGGCGCAAATGGTTAATGCACTCGACTGCTAACTGAAAGGTTGGAGGTTTGAATCTACCCAGAAGCCCCTTGGAAGAAAGGCCTGGTGATCTACTTCTGGAAAATCAGTCATCGAAAGTCTCTAGAGCACAGTTATACTCTGACACACATGGGGCTGCCATAAGTCAGAATTGACTTAATGTCAACTGGTTTTAATAAATATGAAAAAATAAATAAATAGGCAAATGTGACCACTCTGGAAACTCTCAGATGAGCTCAGAGTTATAAAGAACATGTGTGGAAAGAGGGGCTATTGACCAAAGGCAGCATAAAAATAAAACAGCCTGGTATGGAGCTGTAAGAGTAGTGTCAAGAAGGCTGAACTAGGATATTTGAAAAGTGTTAACTCAGGAGCCTTGTATAGTTTGAGTGGGACAAAGACTTGTATTTGTCCCTAGGAATGAATGTTATGATGTTGCTGAGTGACAGAGAAATAGCCCTATCTGTTCCTATTTTGCTTACAACTTCTTTATTCAGGTGAATGATTTGGAGACCAAAAAAAGAAGAAACATTGCACAGGAAACATTGTAATACCTAATGATGAGGAGTATATATGAGTGCACCTTACTCCTAGAATTAACTGAAATATTCTGGCCCAAATGAATTACATTCCAGTGTTATGAAAGAATTTTCAAAAAAGAATTACTGTAGATCCAGAATAATAGTTAAAGATACAGACCATGGAGCTAGACTACCTGGGTTTGAATCTTACCTCAGCCACTTGCTAGCTGTGTGACCTTGGGGAAATTATCTAATCAATCTGTGCCTTAGTTTTGTCACCTGTTAAGTGAGTAAAATAACAGCTCCCACCTGATAGGATTGTTGAGGAGTTTAAATAAGACCTCCTTTATTCTCAAAACTCAGCCTATCAGCTAATAAGTTCTCAATAACGGTCAGATCCACCACCCATTTGTCAGTTTGTTTTACTGCAGTGACTTGCATGTTGCTGTGATGCTAGAAGCTATGCCACTGGTATTTCAAATACCAGTGGGGTGACCCAGGGTGGACAGGTTTCAGTAGAGCCACCAGAGCACACTAGAAGGAAAGGCCTGGAGATCTACTTCTGAAAATTAACCTATGAAGACCCTAAGGAACACAACTGAATATTGTGCAGTATCGTGCTTAGAGATGAACCCTTAAGATTGGAATTGCACAGTGACTGCAACAGTGGACTCAACTATACCAGTGATCATGAAAATGGTGCAGGATTGGGCAATGCTTCATTCTGTTATACATGAAGTCACCATGAATCAAAGCTGACCCGATGGCAACTAACAATAACAACTGTTAGCCGCTGTATCTACTGCTGCTGCTACTGCTACTATATTGCTGATCTTCTGCTGGTAGTCTGTGAAATATCAAGGACATCAGAGAAATGTCCAGAAGATAGAGACGGGCAAATACATTCCAATGTTCAGAATTTTAAAGAAGTGAATTCTCTCAATGGTGTTAATGCCAGGAAAAATGCTGTCTGCATAGCCATTCAACAAATATTGTTGTGTACCTACTGTATGTCAAGCTCTGAAAATTAGCCTACGAAAACTCCAAAGAACACAACTGGATATTATGCAATATTGTGCAGAACTTTAGAATAAGGTGTGTGACCTTATTCAGTGAACAAAATAAACAAATATCTATGCCTTGTTGCTCTAGGAAGAAGAGATAGGCAATTGAAAAAAAGTATACACACATATATAGTATACTAGCTACTGATGGGTGCTATGGAGAAAAATGAAGAAAGGCAGGAAGATCCATAATATTAGAAGGAAGAAGGTTTCAATTTTCCATAGAAGAGGCAAGGAGAGAATTAGGAGAAGACAGAGTCAGAGAGGCAGCAGTAGGCCTGACAGGACGGGGTTTTGCAGGTCATTGTAAGGAATGCAGCTTTTACTTAGAGATGGTAGCCATAGACCAGAGGGTGGCATACCTGATTTACACTTTATGTTGCAAACAGACTGAAGGGAGGCAACACTGGAAGCAAGGAGGACTCTTAAGAGGTTTTTATAATAGAGCAGTAGTAATGGCTTGAACCAGAGTGGTAGCAGAGGAAGATGTGAGAAGTGGTCTAAGAATTTGTCAAAATCTGCACAGAGACATTGGGATATTTTTCAAATAGGTCGAATGGGTATGTGAGAAGAAAAGAAGAGTCAAAGTTAATCCCAGGTTTGGCCTGATCAACTGGAATGATGGAGTGGCCATTAACTGAGATGGGACAACTGCAGGAGAACCTAGTTTAGGAGTGAAGGGAGATGAAGAGCTTGCTTTGGGATACGTTGCATTTGAGATGCCTATAGTGCCTAAGGCACTTGACTGCTAACCAGAAGGCTAGCGGTTCAAACCCACCAGCCACTCCTCAGAAGGAAGGTTGGGCATTCCTACTTCCGTAGTGATACTGCCTTGGAAGCCCAAGGAGGGGTCGCTATGAGTCGGGGCCGACTCGATGGCAAATAACAACAACAACAACAACATTTGATATCCACACAAACGTGTTTAGTAGGCAGTTCAGTCCATGAATCTGGATGTCAGGGAAGAGGTTGGGGCTGCACAGGGACATCTGTGAAGCGGATGAAGTTGAAAGGGACTAAAGTAACTAGCTACCACCCTTCTGCTGCCAGTTTGTTACATTGTGGTGGCCATGTGTTTGCTGTGATGCTAGAAGCTGTACTACTGATATTTCAAATACTAGCAAGGTCACCCATGCTGGAAAGGATTCAAGAGAGCTTCTAGACTATGATGAACTGGGAAGAAAGGCCTGGGGGTCTGCTTCTGAATATCAACCAATGAAAACTTTATGGATCACAACAGAATATTGTCTAATATAGTGCTAGAAGATGAGCACCTTTGGTTGGAAGGCACTCAAAATGCAGTGACCACAACAACAGACTCAGGCATACCAGTCATTGTGAAGAGGATGCATTTTTTTCTGATATACATGGAGTCATCACGAGCTGGCACCAACTCATTGGCAGCTTACAGCAATAACACCTACACCAAAGTAACCAGAAAGAAAGGGGAAGTCCAAGAACTGAGCCCAGGACATTCCAATGTTGAAATATTGAGAAGGAAGACTCAGCAGGGAGTTGGAGGAAGCAGCCAGTGAGGTAGAAGGAAAACCAGGAGAATCTATTGTCCTGGGACCTGTGAAGACAGGGTTTCAAGGAAGAGGGAGGGATCACTGGTGTTAATTTCTGCTGGTAGGTCAAACAAGATGAGGACTGAGAGAAAATGTGAGAAAAAGAGAGGAGTTAAGTTAAAATTCCAAGGCTTTTGGCCTGATCAGCTGGAATGATCAAGTGGTCAATTGGTTAAAACAATTGGGTAGAAGGATTGTCCATGAATCCTTGAAAAAGAAAGAATACAAGATTGATTAAGAACAGGTTTTGTCAGACGAAGCACATTCTTTTATTTAGAAAGAGTTCCTGCCCAATGTCATAGTTTGCCTGGATTTCAACATGGTGTTTGGAGAAATGGTTCTTCTGATATATTTGGGCACGATGACAAAATATCAGCTTGTGAAACAGTTTTATTTGTTTAATTTATAAAAGGTGTATTCCACCCTCTCTCTTCAGCCTTAAACTGCAAATTCTACCAAGGACTCAAAAAAGAACCTAATTGTAATGATAGTCCAATTTTCAGATAGGAGAACAAACAAGATCCTAAATAATTCTGGTGGAGTAGAGGAATGGACCAGAACTAACAAAATGACATTTAACAAAAATTAACGAAAATTTCCACATGTTGTACCAAGAACTGAAGACCTAAGTGTCAGATGAGGCAACTGTTATTTGGCCACAGTAAATGAGAATACTGTTCAAGGATTTATGTTGATTTTAAGCTATGTATGAATCAGCAGAGTTTTATTGTTATTATGAAAGCTAATCTTATCTCAAGAAGCAGTAATAGAAAAGTTGTATCTAAACTATATTAATAATCTATGACCCTGGACTCATCAATCCACACCTGCAGTGCATCATTCCGTTCTGGCATCATGCTTAAAGAGGGAAATTGACAAACTAGGATGCATTGGAAGAAGAAAACCCAGGGCCCCCTGAGTCCACTCCAACAGCCACTCTGCTGGTCTTCCCACCTCCACTGCCTTGCCTCTTCTGCCATTCTCCACACAGCTCCCAGAGTGCTTTTCCTTAGACATAAGAACTATCATATAACTCACTTGTTTAAAGTCTTTAATGTCTAAGATATAAAAACTAGACTCTGCATGATCTAACTCCCATCTTCTATTGCCCCATTTCCCTCCACTCTCCCAGTGGGCTCTGGGCTGTAGCTACTCTGTTCCTTGAGCTGACCTTGCTCAGTCTAACTCTATGCTTTTGCCAATGCATTAAGTGCCCTCTTTTAGGACTTTAAGAAGCCCTGGTACAGTGGTTAAAGTATTTGGCTGCTAACCAAAAGGCCAGCAGTTCAAACCCACAAGCCACTCCATGGGAGAAAAATGTGGAGATCTGCTTCTGTGGTAGTTAAGGTTACGTATCACCTTGTCTGGGCAGCTGGTAATCAGCTCCGTGGTAGAATCTACTGTGAGCAGCTGTGTAGCTGCCTTAGGGATGTGGTCTGCTTCCAGTATAGAAGAAGACACTTTGAGAAAGGTCTCTAGCTTTTGGCACATCTGGATCCTGCGTTTGACCAAGTCTTCATCTCAACAGCCTGCTATGTTGTCTACCAACCTTGGGACTGTTTCTGGACTTGAACTAGCAGCCTGCCATGTTGCCTGATAATTTTAGCTTGTGCCATTTTACTTGTTGACCTTGGGTTTGTCATCCTTAGCACCCAGCAGCTGCCTGAGTCAAGAGATGCCCCAAGCTCCAGCGGGCCAGGATCAAGAGGCAGAGCTGCAGGCCAAGATCGAGGGGCCTTCACCCAGCCCCTAGAGCTCACATTCTGAACTCAGACTTCTAGCCTCCTAAACTGTAAGAGAACAAATCCCTGTTTGTTAAAGCCATCCATTTGTGGTATTTTCTGTTAGAGCAGTACTAGAGAACCAAAACAGCTTCCATAAAGATTTACAGCCTTGGAAACCCTATGGGCCAAGGCTATAAGGTTCTTATGAGTTGGAATCAACTCGATGGCTACTGAGGTTTGGGTTTAGGACCTTGGGAGTCCTAGAGTGAGGCAAATGGTTACTAACTAAAAGGTTGGTGGTTCTAATCCACCCAGAGGTGCCTCGGAGGAAAGATCTATCACTCTGCTTCACAAAGATCACAAACATTGAAAATTCTATGGAACACAGTTTTACTCTGACACCCATGGGGTTGCATGAGTCAACTCAATGGCAAATGTTATGATTTTTTTTAACTTCCTAAACACGTATCTTTTTCCTGTGTTGTTCTTATCTTATTGTACTATGTCACTGTTGCTGTTTTTCTTTTCTATACCCCCAACTAGATTGTAAGCTACCCAAAGGCAAAGAATGCTAGTACTTCTAGTACTTTAGCGCAGAGCTTGGCACAAAGCAGTCATGCAGGAAAAATTGGTTGAATGAATGAGTCAATCAGTGCAGGGATACATGAATCAGTGCTACCTCCTTTGCCTCCAGTTCCCTCCCTTCCCATTTCTTCATCAGGTAAATCCTACTCTTCCTTCAAAGTCTAGTTCAGGTGTCAGGCATTCTGAGACTCCTTCCTGCTGCTGAGGGCATTCCTTTCTCTGCACTTCCCACAGCACTTTGGAGGCAGCTCCCTAGAGCACTCAGGGCTTTGTACCTTTCTGCCTACCTGGTTACTCTGTCCTATTCATCTTTGTTTGCCCAGGATGGTGGCTGACCACATAGCTGGCTCTGGTGTCATATCTTGTAAGGAATGATTAAAGCAAATGAGATGGTATAGCCCAGAGAACTGGAAATAAAATTCTTTTATTTGGAAAAAAGAAACAGTCCTTTGGCTGCTAATCAACACACTGGCAGTTCTAACCCACAAGCCACTCCACAGGAGAAAAATGTGGAGGTCTGCTTCTGTGATAGTTAAGGTTATGTGGAAATTCACACCTATTAGGGGTAAGGATGGATAACCTCTACAGTCTCTTCCAACACTGAGATTTTGTGATGCTGAGCTCTGGAATTCAACAGAGTTACTGTATCACTCAATTGATAGTCTTGTCTCCAGTCTAAATAGCCCCAGGGAAGAACTGGGAAGACATTTGGCTACAGGCAGATTGTAGATGAGAATAAGAAAGATGATCATCCTTCTGAGGCTGCAGAGAGGTCAAGGGTACTTTCTAATATCTTCCTGTGCCTTTTGGGAAAAAGACATCCTTGGTCCATGATATCCCATAGGGATTAGAGGTGCTGTGGAAGGAAAGATTACTGTTCATACTCTTCCCAAGGGTCTATGGCTCTCTCTAAAGCTAATTAGATTCAGAGGAGCTGTGACCACAGCACACAAAACCTTTGTCTCCTTGTATTTTGGGATGTGAGATTCAATCTTCTGCCAATGCCTCTACTTATTCTACTTTGTATCAGAACTTAATTCTCACAGAGGTCTAGCAGGAGGTATTCAGTTGGCCAGAGAAGGATTCATGACAAAGACTGGAATCCTTGTTTTGGTTACTTCATGCCCTTTTAACAGAAATACCACAGGTGGATGGCTTTAACAAAGAGGAGTTTATTCTCTTACAGTTTAGGAGGCTTGAAGTCCGAGTTCAAAGTGCTAGCTCTAAGAGCTGGGTGAAAGCCCTTTGCCCTTGGGCTTCAGCTCTGCCTCTTGCTCCTGGCCCACTGGAGCTAGAGGTGTCTCTTCACTCAGGTAGCTGCGGGCTGCTGAAGCTAACAAGCCCAAAGTTGAAGTCGCACAATCCCAATATTACCAAACAACATGGCAGGCCACTAGTTCAAGTCCAGAGACAGTTCCAGGAACAGTAGGAAAACATGGCAGGCTGCTAAATAAAGACTCAGCTATATCCAAGGTCCAAGCATGCCAACAGCTACAGAGCAGTCTTAAAACTTCTCCTTATATACTGGAAGCAGATCACATCTCTAATGCAAGCTACTCAGCTGCTCATGGTAGATTCCGCCATAGAGTTGTTTGCCAGTCTCATCGTGGGGAATAACTACAACCAGCTGCCCAGCCACTCAAAACCAGGCCAAGTTGACACATAACCTTAAATACCACATTTGTAGTCTTCAGCTGCATGATCACTTGGGCCCTGAAAGTGGGTGAAGGGAGGAATGGAGAGCCAGAGGGGAAATATCCACAGGACTGCTCGGCCATCATTCCACAGGCAGGAAAAGAATTTTCCAAGGACTCCATCAGCAAGGGCCTGGTCTGGCATCTGTTTTCAGAACACTAATAAAGATAAACCTTGTCCCTACAGGTTTGGTTTTTTGGAAAGTATGTGCTGAAGACAGTCTCACCTGCATTGAACCTGCTTAGGTTGGCTTGGGTATTTTCAGACCTGGCTGTAAGTGTGGGCAAGAACTAGGCTGTCCTCAGGCAGCATTTCTAGGTTTGTGTCCGAGAACAGACATGATAAGATAACAGAACTCTGGCTTTCTGTTTCATTCCTCTTATCAAAGGGACAAAGTTTGCAAGTGCTGCTCCCACCCTTACAACCATCTGAGAAGATTCTTGGCACAATTTCTGTGATAGTCTGCAAAGCTCCTTTCCTTAGCTCCTGCTAGCTCTATCCTCCTGACACACCATCCCTCCCTGCACCTTCTCTTCTCAATCCCATCACTAAAATCACAGAAAACAATTGAACTTACAACAAGCTAGTGCTAAGTGAAATAAATCAGTAAAGCCCATAAGTTGAGTTCTTCTCTTTGTCTATTGACTGAATTTTAGGTCCCTGTTGTTGTTGTTGTTATGTGCCATCAAGTCGGACCCGACTCATAGAGACCCCTCCTTGGGTTTATGAGGTGGTATCACTATGGAAGTAGGTTGCCCAACCTTCCTTCAGAGGAGTGGCTGGTGGGTTTGAACCGCCAGCCTTATGGTTAGCAGTCAAGTGCCTTAGGCACTATGCTACCAGAGCTCCTTACTGGTCTATAAACATGTAACTCACTTCTGGCCTGTCAAACTCAGCAGCATGTCCTGGGTCACTCAGACAAGGACTGGCCCAAACCCAGCTATCAACTCTGGGCTGGCACA
>NW_006921630.1:9687216-9688557 GCF_000298275.1 Orycteropus afer afer
CAAGTGCCTTAGCCACTATGCTACCAGAGCTCCCTGGCATCTTTTAGGAGTGTTTTATTTTGTCTTCCTTCTAGTCCTGGGCTCCCTGGAAGGATGTAGTCAGGCAAGTGTCTGTGGTGCTTTTGCTATTGTATACGATAGATCTTTCCACCTTTAGCTGATCTCTCAGATTCATGGCACACTGTATTCATGTAGATGACCTATAACCCATATCCTTGGGTTACTTCTCCTCTTATCCATCTTGACTATGTACAGGTGGCATCCTTGTACATGCTGACCTATTATTTCAACCTCCTGCTTTCTTCATTACTACTTGGACCCACCTGCCAACTTCTGCGGATGAGAAATGGAGGAATTAGAGGTTCTTCTGGCCTGCAAAGTCTCTGGCTGTCTTTTTCTCTCTTTAGGATAGCTGGTCATCCTTGGAGTGTACACACATATAATGGTGTCTCTGGCTCAGTTGCTGCTTTTGTGTCCCATTGATTTCAGGTCCATATACTCTGTGGGGTGAGGGACACAGTCCCTCTGCTTTACTACAGGCTTACAACAGATCCTCAATAATAATTGTTGAATTAATCAATAAATAATCGAATCTTCAGAGATTCCCATATCTACCAGACCAGCAGAATACCTCTTACCTAATCTCACAGGCTGGAGAAAATGGAGCCCAGGTGCCCTCTTTTGATTCCCTTTTCCCCAACCCCCACCTTCTTCCCACTCCACACAGAATCCAACTCTGTTCTCCCTTGATGAATGCAGAATTTCCTTTGTGGTCAGAAGAAAGAATCGTAACATCAGCTGAAAATAAGCCCCTGGATCCTTGGTGATTTAAATGTTTGGTCCTCTGGACTTACTGCTCATTTTCAGGCCTGGAAATTTCTTTTTATCACCTCTTTCCTGGATTAGTATTGTTCAGGTTGTGTGGATGGTAGGTGGAGGCTGGCTTAGAAGAAGATAACTTAAAAACGTTCTTTGGCACCTCCTTGATTTTCAGATGTCCCTGCTTGGCACAAACTGTTTGCACTCCACTGATAACCTAACAATGACAATTCAAACCTGTGCAGAGGCACTGTGGAAGAAATACCTGGTTGTCTTCTTCCACACAGATTACAACTAAGGAAACACTATGGCATGCAGTTCTTCTCTGACATATGTGGCATTGCCTTGAGTTAAAGACAATGGGTTTGGTTTGATGGCATTGGGTTTGGTTTTTGATTTTCAGATATGTCTTTGATTTCTCATCTAATAGACTCTAAATGTTTTTCCCGAAGTATTGTCAGCCTGTTTCCTAATTTTAGACATGCCAAGTGGCTGTGGTAAGGAACTGAGGAATGGGAGCAG
>NW_006921630.1:9702655-9703864 GCF_000298275.1 Orycteropus afer afer
TGTTCCTAGGCAGTTGCCTAAGGCACTTGACTGCTAACCAGAAGGCTGGCAGTTCAAACCCACCAGCCACTCCTTGGAAGGAAGATGAGGCAATCTACTTCTGTGGTGATGCTGCCTTGGAAATCCAAGGAGGGGTTGCTATGAGTCGGGTCTGACTCGACAGCACATAACAACAACAACAATAGGCAGTTGTACATCTACCAGCAGTACATGAATTTATGTTTCTCCACATGCTCATCAATACTTAATATTGTCTTTTTAATTTTAGCCATTCTGATGGATGTGTAAGGAGCTCTGTTTGTGCAGGGCCTAAGGCATTTGCCTACTAACCAGAAGGTTGATGGTTCAAACCTACCAGCCACTCCCCGGAAGGAAGACTGGGCAATCTACTTCCCTAAAGATTTGCTCTGAAACACACCCCCACATAGCAGTGGGGGTTGCTATGTGTTGGAATCGACTCGATGGAAGTGAGTTTTTTGTTTTTGTGGTGGGTATGTAGCTATATCTCAAAGTTTGTCATGTGAATATTCTCTTTTATGATATGATAGCTCAAATCTCATTTTTCTAATCAAATCAATAAAAAGAACACTGATTTGCAGCAGTTTGTTACATAATCTGGATAGAAACAGATTGCCAGTTATAGGTATTGTATATCTCTTCTCTTACCCTATGACTTTCTTTTTACCTCTTAGTGGTGTCTTTTAGTGAACAGAAGTTATTAATTTTAATCTATCAATTTATCAATGATTTCCCTTGTGATTAGTGATTTTGTGTGTCCTATTTAAGAAGTTTTTTCTTTATTCCTAGATCGTAAGGAATATTGTGTTACATTGTATTCTATAAGGTTTATTATTTTAACTTTCACATTTAGATTTAACTTATACCAGAAATTGATTTTTATGATGGTGTGAGGCAGACGTTACATTTCTTCTTTTGTTCAATACGGATATCCAAAAAGGCCCCATATATTTGTTGAGAAGACTTTCCCTTTCCCACTACTCTGCAATGTCACCTTTCCATATAAAATTAGTGATTGGTTTTTCCATGTCTTTAATGAATATTGATGGGATCTGGATCAGGATTGCATTGAATGTATAGATTGCTTTGGGTAGTATTGACGTTTTCACAATGTTCAATCTTCTTATCCATGAAAATGTTCTTCCATTTATGTAAGTCTCATAGTTTCTATTGTAATACTGTTTTGTAGTG
>NW_006921630.1:9704345-9706233 GCF_000298275.1 Orycteropus afer afer
AAAGTTCTGAATGGGAATGGGTGTTGGATTTTATCAAATGCCTTTTCTGCATCAATTGATATGATCATGTGGTTCTTCTCCTTTGTTTTATTTATGGGATGAATTGTGTTGATTGTTTTTTTCCATTGTTGAACCATCCTTGCATAGCAGGTATGAATCCCACTTGGTCATGGTGTATTTTTTGATATAGTGTGGGTTTGTATTGGCTAGAATTTTGTTGAAGATTTTTGCATCTATATTCATGAGGGATATTGGTCTGAAGTTTTCCTTTTGAGTGATGTCTTTTCCTGGTTTTGGTATCAGAGTTACGCTTGCTTCATAGAATGAATTTGGGAATATTCCCTCCTTTTCAATGTTCTAGAATAGCTTAAGCAGGATAGGTGTCTGTTCTTCTCTGAACATTTGGTAGAAATCTCCAGTGAAGCTGTCTGAGAGTTGTTTTCTAATGACCTGTTCCATTTCTTCTTTTGTTATAGATCTGTTCAAATTTTCTACCTCAGTCTATGTTAGTTTAGGTATATTGTGTGTTTCTAGGAATTTATCCATTTCTTCTAGGTTTTTTAATTTGGTGGAGTACAGTTCTTCACAGTATTATGTTATTATTCTTTTTTTATTTTCCTTGGTTCTGTTGTGATGACACCCATTTCATTTATTATTTGTGTTATTTACATCTTCTCTTTCTTTTCCTTAGTTAAATTTGTCAGTGGTTTGTCAATTTTGTTAATCTTTTCCAAGAACCAGTTTCTAGTCTTAGTGACTTTTTTTCTTATTGTTTTTCATTTCTGCTTCATTTATTTCTGCTTTTATCTTTATTGTTTCTTTTCTTCTGGAGGCGGTCAGCTTCTTCTGTTGCTCTTTTTTAATTACTGGAGTTTTGGGGTTAAGGTGTTGGGTTTCTTCTTTTTTGATATGTGTATTTATTGTAATAAATTGACTTCTGACTACTGCTTTTGCTGTGTCCCAAATGTTTTGGTATATTGTGTTTCCATTCTCTTTATTTCTAGGAATTTTTTTATTTCACATTTAATTTCTTCTGTAACCCAGTAGTTCTTGAGCAGTGTGTTATTCAGTTTCCATGTATTTGATTTTTCCCCTTGTCTTCCTATTATTGATTTTTCTAATTTTATAGCATTGTGGTCTGAGAAGATGCTTTGTAGTATTTTGATGTTTTAAAACCGAGACTTGTATTATGTCCTAACATATAGTCTATCCTACAGAAAGATCCATGTACACTGGAAAAAAAAATTTGTATTGACTTTTTGTTGGGTGGAATGTTCTGTATATGTCTATGAGTTTGAGTTGGTTGATTGTGTTATTGTGTATCTTTATTGAGTTTTCTCCAGTTGTTTTATCCTTCATCATAAGTGTTTTGTTAAAGTCTCCTACTACTATTGTAGAATTTTCTATTTGTCCTTTCAATTCAGTTAATGTTTCCTTTCTGTATTTTGGAGCTCTTTTATAGGGTGCATAGATATTGATTATGGTTATGTCTTCTTAGTTGATTGACCCCTTTGCCATTATATAATGCTCTTCCTTGTCCCTTATTCTAGTTTTCACCTTGAAGTCTATTTTATCTGAACTTATTTTTCACTCCTGCTTTTTTTTAGGGAGCTCTGGTAGCATAGTGCCTAAGGTTCAAACCCACCAGCCACTCCTCAGAAGGAAGAGGGGGCAATCTACTTCTGTAGTGATAACGCCTTGGAAACCCAAGGAGGGGGCGCTATGAGTCAGGTCCGACTTTACAGGACATAACAACAGCAAGCTTTTTTTTTAATTTCCATTAGCTTGATATATTTTTCCTCATCCCTTGATTTTTATTTTTTATTTTTGTATCTAATGTGAGTATCTTTTAGGCAGCATGCTGATGGGTCTTTTTTTTTTTTTTTTT
>NW_006921630.1:9706877-9708454 GCF_000298275.1 Orycteropus afer afer
TTATAAGGTTGGTCTGTGGGTTTTTTTTTTAATAAATTTCCGTTTGTCTAAGAATGTCCTAACTTCACTATTGACTTGAGGGACAGTTGTGCTGAATATATAATTCTTGGCTGCCAATTTTTTCCTTTCAGGGTTTTGTATGCGTCATTCCACCTTTTTGCCTGCATGGTTTCTGCCAAGAAATCAGAGCTTAATCTTACTGGTTGACCTTCGTAGGTAACATTTTGGTTTTCCTGAGCTGCTCTCAAGATTCTTTGTCTTTGATTTTGGAAAGTGTGATAATGCTATGTCCTGATGACTTTCTCTCAGGATCTATCTTGTATGGGGTTGCTTGAGCTTCTTGGATGGATATCTTTTTGTCTTTCATAATATTGGGGAAGTTTTCTGTTAGCAGGTCTTTGATACTTTTCTCTCTCTCTCTCTCTTTTTTTTTTTTCTCTTCTTCTTTGTTTTGGAATTCCAATCACACATATTTTATTTCTCTTGATATTGTCCCATAGAACTCTTATATTTTCTTCAAACTTTCTTCTGATTTTTCCTAATTCAAGTTGGTTTCAAGGGATTTTTCTTCAGGCTGGCTAATGCATTTTTGGCCAATTTGATTCTACTCTTTTGCCCTTCCAATGTTTACTTATATCCATAATTTTAGTGTTAATCTCTGGATTTCTAATTGCTGTTTTTGTATGATTTCCAATTGTCTCTACATTTTGTTGTTTTGCTCTTGTTTATTTTCCTGAATTCTTCAAGGCTACTGTGTTTTCTTTACTTTTGTTTATGGTTTCCTTGAGCTTTTGGAAGGTCTTATATATAAATCTTTTAAATTCCTTATCAGATAGTCCTATTACCTGTTCTTCCCTAGAAAACTTCCTAGTTCTTTATTTTGGCCACTTGCTTCCACTATCTTATCCTGTTTCTTTGAATTGAGGTTGTCTTTGTCTCTGAGACAATTTGAAGTTGTTGTTTTTGTTTGTTGGTTTGTTTTATGCTGATTTTTTGTTTTGCTTTGATTCAGTATGTATGTATGGGTGGAACAGGTGTGTTTCTTTGGTTGTTAGCTTGGCAGCACTGGGGTACTCCTCAGCTGTCTCAGGGTTGGTGGAATAACCAGTGGGAATATAGGTGTGGGTCTCTGTTTATTGTGAAGAGGACCTGTGGTTGGGATGAGCAAATGTTGTCCACCATGTCAATAATCCAGTAGTGCAAGAGCTGGTAGTGGTGCTCATCTGTTGGGTGAGGTGGTCAGTGCCACAGATATGGCTGACTAGTGGAGAGTTAATGTCCTCCTCCCATTGGATGGGGCAGAGGGTGGTGGGAAACAAGGAGAAGAAGAGAAGGAAAAGAAATATAGAATTAAAATTAAAGACAAAAAATGGAGAAAATGAAAAGAGGGGTTGATGAGAGGAAATATTGGTAAAAATGAAAGAAGAAGAGAAAAGGGGAGAAATAAATAAATAAAAAGGAAGAAACTTTGAGAAAAAGAAAAGGGGAAAATAAGGAAGCTAGTTGTTGTTGTTAAGTGCCGTCGAGTCATCTCCGACTCATAGCGACCCCATGCACAGCAGAACGAAACACTGCCC
>NW_006921630.1:9710185-9760405 GCF_000298275.1 Orycteropus afer afer
TTTGGTCTTCTCTTCTTTTCTTGTCTTTTTAGTGATCTCTTGCTTTCTTCACGGATAATGTTCTTGATAAGGGAAAACCTTATGACTAGCAAAGGAAGCTAAGGATGAGGGAATTTTGTAGTTATGGTCAGCCAGCAGCCCTGAAAGCAGGAGGCTGTAGTGCAAACTTCTGATCCACCAGGGTGCATGCCTATGGAGGTGAAAGGAGCCTGGTGCGAGTGGGTACTTCCAAGAGAGAAGGCTGGAGATGTGTGTCTCTTGTGCTCAGGGTGAGAAAGATCATCCAGTGACACAAGCCCAGGAAGGGATAGCCCTCGTCCTTGGGTCTGTCTGTTTGGAGTGGGTTGCTGAAGGTAAGTAGGCTGGCTGTAGAAGAGGTAATCAGGGAATTCAAATAGGACTTCTTTTGCCAACAGCTTGGTGGTAGAAAGGAGAAGTTTTGCCCCTATTTGCAGGGAAGCTGTATTTTTGGAGCAGAGAGGGTAGCTCACCAGTCATGATTCACTGGCGGGAGTCTGGACACACACAGACATTTATTCAGCTCCTGCTCAGACTCAAATGAAAGGATACCCTGAGACTAGCTTCTCCAGTTACCCCAGCACAGGCCTTTCCTCTCGCAGAGGTGGGAGGTGCCTGGCATAAGTGGGTGCCTCTGAGAGAGAAGGCTGCTGAGGTATGCCTCTGGTGTTCAGTGTGGAACAGATCTGTCAGTGCCTCAGGCACTGGGTGGGCAAGCTTCAGCCCTTCACTCTGTCTGCCTAGGAGTTAGTGGTGGTGGCTGGGCTGTCATGGAGGTGGCCCGGGATACAGAAGGGTGAGGGTGGGGCTTCTCTAGGCACTGGGTTAAAGGGAGCAGAAAGAGTATTTACCCCTATGCACAAGGAGGGTGTGTGTTTGTTAGATTGAAGAGTGTATTTCTCCAGTTGCAATTCACTGGTGTGGCTCTGGCTGCCTTTTGGGAGCACACATCCACTTATCCAGCCCTTGCCCAGATTCAATCAAACAAGAGGCCGTCTTGAGCCTTTGTTCTCCAACTACCCCAACACAGTGGGGTAGTTGTGTAGGTTGTGTAGTTGTATAGGTTGTGTAGTTGTGTAGGTCCTCAGTCCAAACAACAAGTGTCTACTAGTGATGAGTTATTTCATTCCTTTTCTCTGACTCCTCACCCATGGCTGCTTGTGCCACTGTGAGTCTGACCTGCTTCCCTACATATTCCTTTCCCAACATCCGGATGTCTTCTGCTCACCTTGAATTTCTCCCAATCTATCTACACTGTATCTTTATCATTGTGTGGATTCCATGAAGTTGTTTTCCCCTCATTCACGTCTGATGCCTCTGTGCTCAAAATGATGCTTGTGCCAGAACTGGTTTCTTTTCTCTCCCCTGTTACTGACTCCCCCGCTAGCCATGCCTTGGAAGGAAGATTGGGCAATCTACTTCCTTAGTGATACATCCTCAGAAACCCAAAGAGGGGTTTCTATGAGTCAGATCCGACTTGATGGCAGTGAGTTTGGGGTTTTTTGGTCACTGACTTCACTCTATCTTCCTTTCCAACCAGTGCTCAATCTAATTGTGTGTGTGTGTGTGTGCGCATATGTGTGTGATTGAGTGAAAGTTTACAGAGCAAATTAACTTTCCATACAACAGTTCATACATATTTTGTTTCATGACATTGATTGGAATCCCACAATGTAACAGCTCTCTTCCCACTTCCTCCCTGTGGTTACCTTTTCCCTGTGTTCTTCTTTCCTATGCATTCCTGACCTCTGAATTGTCTCCCTGTTCAAATACTGCCATTCTGATCTCCCATGGCTGATTATTCTAAGGAGTATACCTACCTAGTGTAAATATTCACCTGACAGTCTTGTCTATTGTTTGCCTGGAAGCCACAAGAATGAGTTCAATTCCAAGTCTGAAGGGTGAGTAGGGTCCATAGTCTTGGGGGTTTCACCAATCTCTATCAGATCAGCAAGACTGGTCTTATTCATGATTTTGAGTTTTGTTCCACATTTTTCTCCCATTCTATCCAGGATCTCCTATTTTATCCCCTTTCTAAGTGGTTGACAGTGGTAGCCGGCACCATCTAGTTCTTCTGGTCTCAGGGTCATGTAGGCTGAAGTTTGCATGGTCCGCTAGTTCCTTGGACTAATTATTTCAATATATCTTTGGTTCTCAGTCAATTTAATTTTTTATCCTCTCATTTGATGTTCAGAATTCCAGGATCAGTTTTTATATCTGTTTCCCTCAGTTTTTCTGAGTCTCTGTTGTAGAAGGATTGGATGGAGTGTGTTAGCAGGTTGCAGTCTTGTCTCTACTTCCCCATTCCAGTTCTATTTAATTTGGCCTTTACAGCTCAGAAGGAGAGTTGGGCAATCTGCTTCCATAGTGATACCACCTCAGAAACCCAAGGAAGAGGCGTTATGAGTCGGATCCAACTCCATGGCAGTGAGTGAGAGTGAGAGCTGTTAAAGTCATTCATTCAGTTCTTAATTTTGGTTATTGTATGTATTTTTAAAATTCTAGAATGTCTCTTTGTTTCTTTTACATAGTTTTCAGTTCTTGGTCTGTATCCTCAATCATTTCTTTTATTTTCTTGAAAAAAAAAAAAGAAGATAAAGAACATGTGTTATACATCTTCTTTTTGCCTCTCTGGGCATAGCTTCAAGGAGCTCTGATGGCGTAGTGCCTAAAGCATTTGACGGCTAACCAGAAGGTTGGTGGTTCAAACCCACCAGCCATTCCAAGGAAAGAAGACTGGGCGATCTACTTCCCTAAGGATTTACCACCTCGGAAACCCAAAAGGGGTCGTTATGAGTTAGAATTAACTCGATGGCAGTGAGTTTGGTTTGGTTTGGTTTGGGCATAGCTTCACCATTCTCTCTCTAGGAGCCTGATCTGCATGGACTATATCAATGGAATTTCTTGTCCTCTGACTTCTAGCTGTGTTTGGCCAATTGGGAGGAGCAGTAGGAAAACAGAGGAAAGGAGGAGAGTGAGATTGGGTATTGAGTTTCTGAGATCTCTCCCTGCAGATTTGCTGAGGACTAGCTATATCCCCTGATTATAGATTCGTTGTCTTCAGGTTTTGGTAACTCTTTTTCTCTTCGTAACTCTGCAAGCCTAAAACAAAACCAACTACCAATGAGTTGATTCTGACTCAGCAACCCTATAGGACCAAGTAGACCTGCCACATAGGGTTTTCAAGGTTTTAAATGTTTATGGAAGCAGACTGCCACATCTTTCTCTCATAGAATGGCTGGTGGGTTTGATCTTCCAACCTTTGGGTTAGCTGGTGAGCACTTAGCCACTTTACCACCAGAACTCTTTTCTGTAGGCCTAAAGGTGGTGAAAAGCTCCTTTCTGTTAATAACCTCAAGATACTGGACTGTCTCTTTCCTATCCCTACCTACACATTTGCAAATTAATCCTTTATTAAATTATCCCCATATTACCATAATTTGAGGTTGCCATTTCTTTCTGGTTGGAACTCTGACAGATGTAACATTTTCTGGAATGTTTTTAATTATTCAAATATTTAGACCCAGTATTGATCTGTTTCTACTGTCCTTTGTTTCTTCTGTTTTCTTTTCCATATGTTCTTATTTTATGTGCCTTTTAAATATTATGTGTCAATAATTATATGTGCAAAATTGTATAAATGTATTCTTCCTTTAGGAAGACTTACATTTACTACTTACAAAAACCAAAACAAAAAAAAACACTACTGTCGAGTTGGATCTGACTCAGCGATCCCTCCTTGGGTTTCCAAGGCAGTATCACTACGGAAGTAGATTGCCCAACCTTCCTTTTGAGGAGTGGCTGGTGGGTTTGAACCGCCAGCCTTCTGGTAAGCAGTCCTGATATGGTTCTAAGGTAAAGTGCCTGAGAGGATTTATCTACTCTGGTTAATCCTTTCTTCTTCAGCATCTCAACTCAGAGTACAGGGTTTTCCAGTGACCCTTCTCACTTTGTTAAGTCCTGAACTGTAATCCATTTTCACAGTTCAACCTCTTAGCCTTGCTCCAACCTCTCAAGAATTACCAAATTTTTTTTTTATGTTGTTTATTGAGTTTTATTTTTATCTCTTAATTTTTCATACTATTTATTAGCATGAATATTATACTTAGAAGTCCATTTGGTTTTGTTGCTTTATTCTCTTAAAACTTAAAGTCCTCAAGAGGCAGTAGAAACACTCCTCAGTCCATTGCCTGACAGAATTCAGAAAATAGTAACCCAACATATTGATATCCCCTATTAGCTTATCCTTTGTGGTAAATTGAATTTTCCAAAGATGACCACAGCTCTATTTCTACTCCCACATGCTACTCCAGAACCCATATTATGCCCCCATCAAGAAATGAAGTCTATTTCTCTTCTCCTCAAAACTGAGCAAGACTTTGTCTTTGTCTCAGAGTATAATGTGCTGGAAGTAACCAATTGAGATTAGGTCATAAAAGGCAATCTGTACTTTGGGAAGTCTGAGGTTATCTGTAAGAAGTTTAACTACTTTGAAGCAGCATACTGGAAAAACCATGTGGAGATAATCACACGAAGATAGAGAGATGCCAAAAAAATCCCAGCTGTTTCAGGCTCCAGTTTTGCATTTTCCCACCCAGGTGATAAATGTGTAAGTGAGAGACCCATCAGAGGATTCCAGTGTCCAGCCTTTGAACTGTCTCAACTGATGCCAAGTGGAGCAAAGGTAAAGTTTTTCCCAAAAAATGCTGCCCAAATTGTAGATTTATGAGCAAAATAAATGTTGTAGTTTTAATCCACTAGATTTTGGAGTTTTTTTTTTTTTTTTAAATGAAGGAATATATGGACAGAACACTCCTCATCATCAGAATGCAGAGCTCTCATTTGATGCCTTATCTATAAAAAGGTAGAAACTTGAGAATTGAGATGTGCTGTTGGATGGCAGAGTGGAATGGTTTTAAAGTATTTTCTTTGGTGATGCTCTGTAAAATAACACATGAGTTACTTTAACAAGGGCCCTGGGAAGCTGGACAAGGAAGGAGGAATTCAAGTGGATCAGAAGGAAGAGAGGCATATGACAGACTCTGGGAGCAAAGGACTCATTCCTGTGTTTCATAATCCTGATTCCCCCAACAAGGCATTCACTATCCTATGTAAGAACATGGAAGTCCTACTTTTCCAAGTGTGTCTCTTCTTGTTCATCTCCTCTGTCATCTCCTGTGTTTCTAGAGC
Source organism: Orycteropus afer afer (assembly GCF_000298275.1). Taxonomy (NCBI): domain Eukaryota; kingdom Metazoa; phylum Chordata; class Mammalia; order Tubulidentata; family Orycteropodidae; genus Orycteropus; species Orycteropus afer. The sequence goes on from NW_006921630.1 coordinate 9,715,394, forward strand.
ATCCAACCCCAGTATCAGGAGAAAGGTAGGTGACTGTCCATGGTGCTGGTTTAGGATTACTTTGCCTTTGAATGCCTTCTGCTGCTAACGATGTTTTGTTTCATCACAGGGACTCAAATATATAGGCTTTGTGGTTCACAAATACAGTTGTTTTTGTTGTTATGTGCCATCAAGTCGGACCCGACTCATAGCTACCCCTCCTTGGGTTTCCGAGGCAGTATCATTACAGAAGTAGATTGCTCAACCTTCCTTCCGAGGAGTGGCTGGTGGGTTTGAACTGCCAGCCTTCTGGTTAGCAGTCAAGTGCCTTAGGCATCATGCTACCAGGCATCCTAAATCCTTAAATGACTTAGAATATGTTACCAGGTTTTATATATTTGTTATAGCATAAAGACAGTTTAAAAAGGAAGACCACCATTTGTTCATTTCTGTACTTAAGCATGTATGTGTGTGAATTGTATGTGTGTGCAGTATCAGTATGTAGTATATGTGTTTATTTGTTTTTTGCTTCCCAGAGCAAGGCCTAATCAAGCCTTCCCAGAGAGTTTTGAGTTATTTTACTCATTAACAAATAAAAGATTCCTTATTGAACTCTCAAGATCCCTAATGCAAATTTTCTTCCATGTGTTTCATTGAATTTCTTTGTCCACTGTTACCATATGTGAACACAGAAGTTCCATGTTCCACTGTCCTTGAAAAGGGTGCCTAGGAACCCTTGGGTTTCAGAGCAGGAGCAGAATCTTAAACATGTAGGTAAGAGGCAGTTAGTCCCATGGCCCTCTCCTCCCCATCTCTTCCTTTTCTACCATGACTACTCCCCCCAGAACTCTTTGAAGGCCATGTCCCAGGATGCAAATGGAAGAGGAGAGGAATTTCAATTATAGAGTCTTTAGGAGGCAAGAGTGTAGGATTTTAACTCCCATTGCACTTTACAGTTACCCAGGTGGTGACTGTGATGAGGTGGTGTGGGAGCCTTGCATCTGAAGTCAGACCTGTGTTCAAGCCCCATCTCTGACATTTAATTGCTATGTAAACTCAAACCAGTCACTGAATCACATTTTTTTCTCATCTGTAGAAATATAACCCAGCCTGCACAGCATTGTGGTGAAGATTACGTGAAATGGTACATTAGAAAGAATTTTGTAAACTACAGAATATTTTGCTAATGGAAAGGTTAAAAAATACAAACCAAGATACACTCTTTGGAGAGAACAATCATGGGAGAAAGAAGGGCTGTTTATGCACAGGGAGACAGCTCAGGGGGCAGGAGTGCATGGAGGGATGGACACTGGGAAGAGGTAACTATGGGGAGGAAGCGGGAGGGGAGCTATTGCATTGTGGTAAATTGTAGTCAATGTCATGAGACAAAGTGTATGTGAGCTGCTGTATGGAAAGTGAATTTGCTCTGTAAATCTTCACCCAAATCACAATAAAAAAATAAAATAAAATAAAATAAAAATACAAACGATACTCTCCTGTAGGGACTCCAGTGTAACATAAGAGGTAGTGAAGGGTTAAACCTAAGGAGCTTTTGAAGATTGCAGCAATGAGAGAATTGAAGAGAGGGAGGAGAGAACTCCCCAGAGGCAGAGGAATGCTGGGCCAGAGTTCCTGTATCTGGGGCTCATGGAGCTAAACCCAAGAGAAGGAGAGAGGAGGCCCCCTTGGAGGTATGTGTGCCCAAACTGAGGCAGCAGGCAAAGCTGAGAGGCTGAGGGTTGGAAGGGAGAGGAGCAGTTGTAATAATAACAGCCATTTGCTGTGCCTGGGCTAAATGCCAGGCACTGTGCTAAGACTTTACATACTCATTTAACTCTCACCACTGCTCTATGAGACAGGTGTTATTATCCTTATTGTATAGCATGGAGAACAAAGTTCTTTTGAGTATAAGAAACTTCTAAAAATCTCACAGTAAATGGCAGAATCTGGACCCAGTTTTTTTTTTTTTTTTCCCAGACTTTAATGCCCCCTCCAACAAGATGTAAGAATTTTTTATAGCTTTTCAAATCAAGGAGGAGGGTCTGAGGAGCCTACTGTGAAGAAGTCCCCAAATCAAGGGATCAAAGAACCAGGGTGACCAAAACATAGTGGTTGGGGGGACAGGTAAGAAGGTGGTCTGAGTGAGCACGGGAGAGAGAATATATAACCATCCTCCCTATGGAATGACCCAAGGGTGGTCTGGATACATTTAAAAGACTGGGGACAGAGCAAACTCCTATAGCCTAATCTAATGTGAGGACCAGAAGTCTTCATCTTGGGTCTACTTGTGTTCTTGTTTTACCTTTTTGATGAAACTGCTAAGTGGCATGGAACATTAGTTCTGGGAGATGTTAATGGATATGACTTAAAGGAAAGGTTCAACTAAATTCACTTCAGTTTAATTTAACACATTAAATGAGCACCCACAACAGGCCTGTGATCTACAAATTCAACCGTGAATGATATGGACAAAGTTCCTATCCTCACAGAGCTGATAGTAAATTTGGGAAATGTTATATTAAAGTGATACAGATACTCAAAGTGAAACAATACACTGTTTTATTATGCTACCATGCATCCTGGCTTTCTAAGAAGGGAGGTAGGGTGTACAGTGTTGCCATAAAATATCCGGCCATTGATTCCTATTTGATTTGTCATAAAGTTTCTTCTTGTGTCACCAGGACTAGTATTCTGCAGAATAAGCTTGGGGAAATACTGCGGCAGACAGAGAGAATGACAAGGACCACTCTATTTCTACCTCCCTTCCTTTCACCACAATATTGATAGTGGGACACAAAGGGGTGGTGAATGACACTGAAAGCCCAGAACATGGCATCCAGGTGAGGCACATGTGTGAAAAAAAAAATGGTTCCATTCCTAGATACTAAGGCATGACTAGCTCTCAACACTGAACTCCCATGAATAGTCAGTCAAACCAATGAACTAGATGCCTTTGAGTCAATGCCAATTCATGGGGACCCATGTGTGTCAGAGTAGAACTGTGCTCCAGAGGGTTTTCAGTGGCTGGTTTTTCAGAAGCAGATCACCAGGCCTTTCTTCTGAGGTGCCTCTGGGTGGACTTGAACCTCCAACTTTTTGGTTAGCAGTCAAATGTGTTAACCATTTGCCCCTCCCAGGGACTCCATGAAGTCAAGTCAACCTGGAAATTGCTATAGACAAGCCCAGAGAAAGTGTGTGATTCTTTAAGCAGGATTGAGAGGCTCATCAGGCTAATCATAACGTAGCAGGAGAAGGAGAAGGTGGAGACTGAGAAAGGGGAAAGTACATTCCACTTAGACAGTAAGAGAGAAGGGGGAGGAACTTCTTGTCAAAGTCTTGTGGGAGAACTTTGGTGGCAGCTGCACTGGCTTGAGGGTACGGCATGTCCTGTCTTATGGATATAAACAGAAGTGCCTGCTTGAGCCAGCGTTGGGTCTTTATATGCCAGCAATCAAAGTTTATCACTCGGGCAAACAAGCCAGAGGAAAAGAGCTGACGAATGACTAGCGTTTTTTATTTTGTTTTTGTTTTTTTACCCCCTCCTTCTCCAGGAAGGCATTTTGGTCTTGGTTACCCTCTGGGTTTTTCCTCTCTCTACTGATCTCTCTCTCTCATGCAGTGTTCCCTGTGCAGGAGTTACATAACAGCCTTGCTACAGGGAACACCTATACAAGAGGGCATGACAGTTAGACAATGGGCAGACAGAGGCTGCCCTGAGAAAATGGAGTCATTCACGGGCTGTGTGAGAGGCAGCTCTGTTCCAAACTTGGCTCTCTGGTAAATGAAGTGCGTGGTGGACAAAGAGGGAAACTTTACACTTTAGCAATTTTCCCACAGTGGCAGGCTCACAGGAAAACAAGGCACTAGTTGGCTTAGAGGAGAAAAGGCAATCATATCCATAGACTTTGCTTTCTCTCCCAAATTGTTGTCTTGTGCCAAAACTGCAGAAAAATTTCCCAGGGAGGGACCGACAAGGCTGTACTTGCTCTGGGTCTAAACGGAAGAAGCTGTATGGAATTGCCTTCTGCTTTTTATCTGTCTGTCTTTATCACTGCTTGGTGGATTTCATTTTTGAATCAACTCATATTTTACCTTTGGGCTAGCTCGTCACTTTGAAAAGAAAGAATGTTGTCAGTCAAGATGATTCCTCTGAGATGGAAATAACAACATCTTCTCTAAGTGTGGGAGTTCTGGTAGCATAGTGCCTAAGGCACTGCTAACCAGAAGGCTGGCGGTTCAAACCCACCAGCCACTTCTCGGAAGGAAGGTTGGGCAATCTACTTCCACAGTGATACTGCCTCGGAAACCCAAGGAGGGGTCGCTATGAGTCAGGTCTGACTCCATGGCAAAAAACAACAACAATCTCTAAGTGTAGGGAAGTACATGTCCTCTCTCTTCTGTTAAGCAGAATTAGGGACCATCTGGTGGTGCTATGGTTAAGGCATTGGGCTTCTAACCAAAAGGTCAGCAGTTCAAACCCACCAGTTGCTCCACAGAATAAAAATGAAGCAGTTTGCTTCTGTAAATATTTACAGCCTTGGAAACTCCATGGGGCTTGCTATGAGTCAGCATCAACTTGAAGGAAGTAGCTTTGTTTGGTTTTTTGGGTTCCTTGACACAACCAGACAGCACTCCTTTTCCGGGAGTTTTCAGCCCAGGGACAGGATGACCTTTCCTCTGGAGCTAAGAATACTTAGCTTCCAAACCCAAAGGCTCTTTGCATAGGAATCCAGATCTCACCAGCCACTCCTCAGAAAGAAGGTTGGGCAATCTACTTCCATAGTGATATTGCCTCAGAAACCCAAGGAGGGATTGCTGTGAGTCGAATCCAACTCAAGGGCAGTGAATTTTTTGAGTTTTTACCTTGACATATAAACCACAAAATGCTGAAAAAGAAAAAGAAAAAAAAATTTTGACTGAACAGTTATGAGTATCCTGTAGTGGGTATTTTACTCTCATTGTTGCTGAGAAAATACACAGCAAAAGATATACCAATTCACAGCTTCTACATGTACAATTCAATGACAATGATTACCTTCTTCAAGTTGTGCAACTATTCTCACCCCCCTTTTCTGGGTTATTCTTCCTCCATTGACGTAAACTCACTGCCCCCTAAGATTCCTATATAATCTTTCGAGTTGCTGTTTTGTCAGTTTGATCCCATATAGATAGTTCTTAAAAAAAAACAATGCTTAAGGCAGATATTCTTTACTAGTCAAGCTAAGCTATTGTTTGGTTTTAAGAAGAATTCAGGAGATATTTTTGGTTTAAGATTTAAAGATTATTTTAGGAGTTCATCCAGACTCCATGGCTCCAGAAAGTCTGAAGTCCATGAGAATTTGAAATTCCCTTCTGTGTTTTTCCCTTTTGATCAGGATTCTTCTATAGAATCTTTGAACAAAGTGCTCCATAATGGTAGCTGAGCACCATCTACTTCTTCTGGTCTCATGGCAAAGGAGGCAGTTGTTCATAGAGGCTATTAGCACATGTTCCATGTCCTCCTCCTATTTCTAACTCTCCTTCTTTCTCCATTGTTCCAGGCAAATAGAGGCCAATTATTGTGCCTTGGACAGTCCCTTTTATATAAGACTAAATTTCATGCCAAGAAAATACCAAACTTATAGCAAATAATCTGTATGTGTGCATTTGTGTATGTATGTGTGCGTATGTAAATTCTCATGTAAGCCACTATGTACTTATATTGATGTAACGTTCTTGTCCAACTTGGATATTTGCAGCCCTTTGGAGTTCATTGCAGAACTATTCAACCCACAGCACTATTCCTACCACTGAAAGTATAATTCTCAGGTGCAGATTAGATCCTGCTGTGGGGTAATTTAAATATTATGAAGTATAAATTTCCCTCCTTATCCGCTCTGGAATCCTGCCATCCTGTCTGGTACCAGAGGTATAAAGGAGAGGAGAAGAGAGTCAGGTGGTGTAAAATACTTCCTGAATGATAAGAGGGCACTGATGAGATAAGGCCTGGGAAGATGTGTACATGTGAAATAGACCTGGGTTTGCTAGCTCAGCCTCACACAGACCCTATCCTTCTGGGCACCAAACCTACCACATGAAGAGGTGCCAGCTGATGAAGAATACAGTATAGTAGGTATACACTCTGGAATCAGCAGATGAGCCTAAGACCCACTTCCAAAGCTTGATAGCTATATGACCTTGAGCAAGTTATGAAAGTCGAAAGAGGGGAAGGCCTTCAACGAGATGGATTGACACAGTGGCTGAGATGATGGGCTCAAGTATAGCAGTGATTGTGGAGCTGGCGTGGGATCGGGCAGTGTTTCATTCTGCTGTGCATGGGGTCGCTATGAGTCAGAAACGACTCGATGGCACCTAACAACAACAAAAACAACAAGTTACTTTACTTCATTAGGTTTTGTTTCCTCATCTGCACTAATCACAATGGCCAGTATGTGTAGGAAAGTGAGCAGGGGTAGACTAGGTGCCTGTACTGGGAGAGCTGAAGGATGTAAGTGGCAAGGCACTTTCTGTCTCAGGTCCAGCTCACAGTACTAAGCATCCTCATGGGACAGATGATGTGTTTTTGAGAAGAATCCTCATTTACCTGGGAAAATTTCACAACAGACCAACGTTGTTTCATGTATGGGGGCCTGGGTACTATTACACAAAATAGCTGTTGTCTGTTACTGTTTAAGCCTATACTGGCTTTAATTATTTTTAAAAGGGAAAATTTCAAAATGTTCTCATTTATGGTTTAGGTATTGAATGCAGTTTTCACCAAGTCTATGTGTCTTCCCCAACTGATCACAATTTAGGGTTTCAAGGAAGAATCTAAAGTCCTACACAATGGGCTTGCAGATGATCAGAGAATAGGCACTAGCCAACAGTTCATGATCATTTATCAGTGATGATTCCATGCTAGACATGAGATTCCTACAATATTCACATCAGAGTGGAGGAGAGAGGTGATGCAGTGGATCCAATGCAACAAGAATGAAGCCCGGGGGTTCTAGGAGTATGTCACACCCAGGATAGCAGTGGGTAGGGAAGCCATACCAGAGTAGGCAATACCTGGACTGAGTTCTGAAAGATATGTTAGCAGAGTGAAGGTATGGGGGTGCACCCAGGAAGAAGGAATAGAGCATGCCCCAGAGAGCCTGCATGTGTGATAAATTGGAGTAGATCTACATGGCAGGGAGCCATTGGCGACTCAGTGTCAGAACTCTCACCTTCCATGTGGGAGACCTGGGTCCAATTTCTGGCACTTCATGTGCAGTCAGAGCCCATCTGCCAGTGTTGCTGTGATGTTGAACAGGCTTCAGCAGAGCTTACAGACAGAAAGACTAGGAAGAAAGCTGTAGTGATCTACTTCTGAAAAACAGCTAATGAAAATCCCATGATCATAATAGTCCTATGCACAATTGATCATGAGGATGGTGCAGGACTAACAGCATTTAGTTCCATTGTGCATGGGCTATCATGCATCAGGGCTGACCATAAAGACAGCCGCCTAGCTGGAGTACTGGGAAATGTAGTGAAGGTAGGAGGTAGTGAATGGGAGGTGTAGGTAGGATCTAGAGCTCCATAATATTAACCCTGAAACATCATTTCTCCCTAAACAATGGCTTCAATGGAAACATTTGCTGCTCTGAACATTTACTGATTTAATCCTCTAAGCCAAATACTAAAGCAGAGAAGGCTGAGGGTAACTTCTCACCATTTTCTCATTAGTTGGTTCCCCATAATTGCCTTTTTCTTTCCAATTTGGAGAGAATTCTTCAGGCAATTAAGTTTATGCTTTCTAGCTAGTTCTCTTCTCCCTGCTGATCTTTGAAATGGATCTTTATTGAAAAAGTTATTTTTCACCAAATTGATCTAGATTACTCATTGACTAGCGTATTGTCTACAGTTGCTTCTCAAAAGAGATTTATCTTTTAAAATTGATGATAGCTATCAGCTCTGGTGGTGTAGTGCCTAAGGCATTTTACTGCTAACCAGAAGGCTGGTAGTTCAAACCCACCAGCCACTCCTCAGAAGGAAGACTGGGCAATCTACTTCCATAGAGATATTGCCTCAGAAGACCAAGGAGGGGTCGCTATGAGTTGAATTAACTTGATGGCAGTGAGTTTGGTTCTTTTTGGTATCATGTCTCAGAGATACTGCAAGTTTGCTTCCAGACCACTGCAATAAAATATCACAGTAAAGCAAGTCACATAAATTTTTTGGTTTCCCAGCACATATAAATGTTTATACTGTACTGTAATCTATTAAAAAGGAACACTGGTGGTGTAGTGAGTGGTTAAGGCATTTGGGTACTAAACAAATGTTTGGTGATTTGAACCCACCAGCCATTCTGAAGAAGAAAGATGAGGCAGTCTACTTTAGTAAAGATTTACAGCCTTGGAAACTCAGTGGGTGTTGCTGTAAGTGGGAATTGACTCGATAGCAGTGAGTTTGGTTTTGGTAATCTATTAAGTGTGCACTAGAATTACCAAAAAGTTTGAAATACTGTCAGAACTATCAAAATGTGACAGAGACATGAAGTGTGCATATGCTGTTGGAAAAATAGCACCAATAGATTCACTCGACAGTGTTGCCACAAAACTTCAATTCGTAAAAAAAGCACTATCTGCAAAGTGCAGTAGAATGAAGCACAATAAAATAAGGTGTGCCTGTACGGAACTGTTATGTTATTACATGCCTGACACTACATTAAGTGTTTCTGAGAAATTTTTATACAATACAGGAAATCAATGAGGAAGGTACTGTTATTATTTCTATTTTATAGATGAGAAAAATGGGACTTGATGAAAGCAACACAGCTTATAAATGGCAGTGCTGGCATTCAATCAGTTTGATTCCAAAATCTCTACTCCTAACCAATTCATGCCACTGCTTTACTTTTGAGTGGAACAAAAAAATCAAAGAGATATGTCCCATTGACAATATTTTATTTTCTTGCAGAAAAGAACCATCAAAGTAGCAAATAACCAGTGTTCTGAGGGGTAAGGGAAAATAGAAGTTAGCAAAGTTCTTCTCTCTGGTACAATGAAAGCCTGAGTTAAGATAATCTAAGAAATTTTAATACCAATTTTCTGTAAAACATCGTTATTTAAAGTATAAAGACTTTAATGGTTCATTAAGTGTAACAAATGTAGGGGAAACTAGTGAGAGAGACATGAGAACTCTCTATATATCTTCACAATTTTTCTATAAATCTAAGTATTCTAAGAAATAAAATTTATTTTAAGAAAATTCTCTCAAGGCACCTAAATGTTCAGAAGATTTTTTTACTCTTAGAAACTTCCAGAAACAATTGATTTACTATTCATAAGATTCTGGTCCAGATTAGACTGAACAGTAATTATTAATCATTGGGGCTTAGTGCAGAAGTTCCACAGTTGTATATTGGTGTTGGTATGTCTCTAAATCTTAAAATATATGTCAGTGATTCCTTATTATTAATGCTTATTTTTCATTTTATAGGCAAAGCAGGGTTGACAAAAATCATGCATCACAAACTCTTTAACTATGTTACCTATATCTTTGGGAATTATACCCATTTGTACTGCTTGTTTCCAACCCAGGATCCTCTGTCTTTATCTTAAGAGCTGTTGCAACTGCAATCATAATGCCTGAGGTTAAAGAACAGCCTTGTAAGAGACCAATCTCATGAATTCAGGTTGGTAGGTTGGTCAGTCTCTTTACTCTATTAGTTCTCAGGCATATGAAGATTTCCCCTTGGTGCAAAACATTCCATTCTTGCTGTACCACATGGAGGGAGGATTGGTGCAGTTAGTGTAGACACAACCATTTAACTGGAGCTCTGGTAGCATAGTGCCTAAGACAATTGACTGCTAACCAGAAGGCTAGTGGTTCAAACCCACCAGCCACTCCTTGGAAGGAAGGTTGGGCAATCTACTTCTGTAGTGATATTGCCTTGGAAACCCAAGAAGAGGTCGCTATGAGTCGGGTCCGACTTGGCGACACATAACAACAACAACAACAACACCTTTCTCTGTTATCAGCCCTGCTTCCCCACCAACCCCTACATTAAGGAGAATGTTCTATGAAAAAAAATATATCTCTTAGTCAAAATTATTTAACTTTATTTTACTCTTATCCCCTTTCTTCAGGTGGAGATCTTAAGGGTTTGAGGAAGGAGGTTTCTTGTTCAAGGCTGTATATCCAGGCTGGAGGCCAGCAGTAAGGCAGAGAGAGAAAGGTGCTTAAGAAGGCTTTGTTCCCAGAGTCCTGCCCAACCACACAAGTAATGTCTCTTATTAGGTAACAATGAAGAAAGGATGGTCAACATGACTTTACTTATTATCCACAAAACCACGATGGCTGGTGAGCTCACTTACAAGGCCATTAGATTCGAAGAGCAGGGATTTTATCCCTCTGGAAGGGGAGAAGCTAGACAGTATGAAAGAACCCCAGCTGTACTGAGTTCAGGCTCACATTTCATTTCCCAGCTGTCTGGGATGTTATCTAGGGCTGCTATAACAGAAATGCCACAAGTGGATGGCTTTAACAAACAGAAATATATTTTCTCACAGTTTAGGAGGCTAGAAGTCCAAATTCAATGCACTGGCTCTGTCTGTCAGTTCACAGGCATTTGTCTCCTTTCAGCATCTGTGGGCCTGGTGGAGTTCCTTGGAGATCTCCATATGTCTTCACATTAATCTTCCCCTGAATCTAGGAGGTTCTCAGCACAGAGACCCTGAGTACAAAGGTCATACTCCACTCTCAGCTCTTCTTTCTTGGTGGTAGTTTGGTCCCATCTTCTCTCCTCCTCTCTATTTTTATCTCTTATAAGATAAAAGGTGATGCAGGCACCACCCCAGGGAAATTTTCCTGCCATCAGATCAGTACTGTGACCTGATGAAGGGTGTTGTATCCCATCATAATCTCTTACAACTGATTGGCTGATCACATCAGATCACATCAGATCACATCATGGAGGATGATTACATCATTACATAACTGTCAAACCACTAAGAATCATTGCCCAGACAAGTTGACACACATTTTTGGAGGATACAATTCAATCCATGACATTAGTCAAAGGTCATCTTGAAGAAGAATGGGAAGAAAAGCTTCCCTGAGGAAAGGAAGAAAACCAGTTGATTTCAAGTCATGGAAAACTCATGTGTTTTAGAGTATAACAGTTCCATAGGTGGCTGTGACCTTCCAGAAGTAGATTGCCAGGACTTTCTTTTAAGGTGCCTTGGATGGGTTCACACTGCCAACCTTTCTGTTAATAGTTGAGTTTTTAACCATTTGCATTAATGAAGGACCTATGTTAAACTACAGGAATCCTTATTTAGATTCAGATCATGGGAGGTAAATTATACCTTCTGCTTATTACTTTCATGATGTAGTTACATTGCAATACTTGGTGAAAATAATTTTCAGGATCTCTAGAGTTGGTTCTTTTTTTCTGCCATGGTGCTTATGAGGTAGCCCCATCAATCTTCAGTCTTACCAGAATTTAAGTTCTTACTCATCAGTTCTTCTTTAGATTGGGATCTAGACAAGGCAATTCCTCCTTTGGTTTGAGTTTCTTCCCTGAGCAAGGAATACGAATTTGTTCACCATCTTCCCAAAAGGAGATACCTGCATTAAACAGGTGTTAATGGGGAGAGATAGGACTAAGAGACAGGAACAGATATAGGACTAAGGCCCTAGATTCCAGTCAACTCTTCTCTCCTAGGGAAATCTCCCCATTCAAAGCAAAGTTTTGTATACTGGACCTGCTCCCCCTTTCCATAATGGAACAAGTGAAGGTTGACTGTCGGCCAATCTCTGAAGCCAGAATTGACCCTCTTGGCAGCCTTGTGTTTCCTAAAAGCAATGTATGAAAATTAAGGGAAACTAGTAGGTTCCAGAGATCTAGATACAGCTCAAGGTCACACAGTCTCTGAATGTCAGAGCTAAATGTCTCCAAGATAGGTTTTATTTGACTCCAAAGTTCAGGCCCCTTCTACTTGAAGTCTGAGCCCCACACAATGGGGTATGACCATTTACAGTTAAGGCTGTAAAAGAGGGAGTAATAGAAGCCCAGTTCTGAATGAATATGAACAAATATGAACATGTGAACTCCTGAACATCATCAAAACTAAGTAACCTGGTCTTCATTTCAGATGTTATTATAATGATGCCAAAAAGCTGACATTAATATTTAAAACTTTTAGGGCACTTGTTCTAGGAGCCACTGAGTACTAACTAGCTTTGTGAGGTGGAAAGAAAAAATTAAGCCCTGAGAATTCAGTTCGTTTACTTAAGTCACTGGCACTTCAAAGGAAAGGCTCTCATAAGTCCATTTAGGTGGTTTAGGATGGAGGGACATGCCCAGAATCCCTAAATAGAAATAGGTATTGGTCAACTTTCTGGCCAGGAGGTCACCTCAGTTCCCAGGAGTTACTTGTTGAGCCCTGGTATCTAAACAACCAAAGTGAATTATTCACTTAGGAGGGTGAAAAACACCCAATGCCCCCAGGTTCTCAAATGGAGTTTTCCAGCACTAAACTTCTTAGTCATTTGGAATCCAACCAAAGTAAAATCTAAATCCTGACCCACCCATACCTCTGTGCTGCTTGGTAATGGAAAGAGGGAAATCCCAAAACAAATAAATGTAAAAGCAACTTATCAACCACAGAGAGCATGCTTTGGCAGTTTTTCTCCAGGTAAGAAAAGATCTGAGGAAGCTGCAGTGGGTGAGCAGGTCATGGAAGGGTTTTCAATGGCATCTCTGTTTGGGTCTAGTCCTGAGTAGGGCCATGGCTTACATAACATTTTGGCAGGGACATGGAGCGAGGCAGAAGCACGCGGGTTTCCAGCAGCATATAATCATCTTTGATTTCTCTGTTTGCTCAGCAGCTTTCATGTGGTGGGGGAGGCAGCAGTGCAAGAGGAGGAGGCAGAATTCTGACACACTGCAGTCTTCTGTTTCCTTCTGTAGGACAGCCCTGGGTCAGATCCCCAAGGCCAGAAAATAGGCAATGGCCACATGGATCCCGTGGTCTCTGGGGGAAGGAGCTGTATTGGCACACAGTTCAGGTCTAAGAAGGCTGGAGACTGACCTAAGCTGAGGCTCTCACCTGGTGTAGGTGAGCTTGGTGTGTCACCAGGAGGCTGGCACCTAGCAACATCTGCCACTGTTTGCCCTCTTGGCTGTGAGGGCTGCTGTGTCTTCTCTCTGATTACCCACATCACTATGTCCCAAGCCATGTCCATCCGTGGCAATTTTTCCAGGCCTTGTGTCTTGCTAACCAGTCTCTCTCTATATACCATCATCTGCATATAAATCCCAGGCTGATTGTGCTGGAATCTTGGGCATGTGGGAGCAGCTGATTTAAACTATGAGATTCTACTTGATAAAAATATAGATTTCCAGCTTTTGTTGATTCTAATTCACCTGGAGCTATATAGTAACTATGCCCCAACACTTAAGTTCCACTTGCTGTAGTTCCTCACTCTTCCCTGTTGTCTTGTACCTGGAGGACTCTTCATTTACTTACTCTGCTTGCCTGGCCCCTGTAGACGTTTCAGGATGAATTCCCTGCTCTATCCTAACTGTGATCATTCTGTTTTGCATCATCTGATTACCTCTCTGACTCTCCTACAAAATAGTGAGTTACTTGGGAAAGGACTCAAGTTGTTCACTCATTTATTCATTCAGCAACTGTCTTTGTAGTACCCACCTTGGACAGCGGGCCAAGTGCTAGTCATTTTGCTGAGTATCATTCCCTATAAGGAAGGCTGTAGAAGAATCAATGCATTTGAATTGCAGTGTTGGTGAAGAATATTGAATGTACCATGGAATCTTAGAAGAATGAACAAATCCGTCTTGGAGGAAGTACAGCCAGAATACTCCTGAGAAGTGAGAATGACAAGACTTCATGTCTTGTACTCTGGTCATGTGGTCAGAAGGGATCAATCCCTGGAGAAGGATATCATGCTTGGTAAAGTAGAGGGTCAATGAAAAAGGGAAGATCCTCAATAAGATGGATTGACACAGTGGCTGCAACAATGGACCCAAGTATAGCAACAATTGTGAGGGTGGCACAGATATGTATGTTAGACTAAGTAAATAAATGAATAACTCTGCACACAGCCTGTTAATCTTGACAGTATGATTCTATTGCCACGTATGCCCACACTCTCAATTTATAAACAGGTCTGCTGACATGATACATCTTGTTCTGCAGATTATTTGCATGAACTTGTGTAATGTTGTTATGTTTATATATTTCTCTGTATTCAGATATTTCTAAACCCCAGCTTGCACATCTAACCACATCTGTTGCCATTCCTTGCCCTATCTAGTCATGCTGAACTGCTTGTGTTAACACTCCTATATTCACTTCACTGCTGGGACCGCCATGGTCTTTCTCATACTGTCTCTTCAGTACTGAATGCCCTTAATCTTGTGCTTTACTTTGCCTGGTTATTACTCCTTTCCTGTCTAGTGCCAGCTCACCTTACAAGACTCAGCTTAAACAGCACCTTGTCAGGACCCTACCCTGACCCTTCTGGGCTGGATTAGAGGACTGACTCTCTGTTCCTATTTTCTGTGCAGATCTTTTATGAGCTTGTCTCTACCACCATGCTGTGAGCATCTTGAGGGCAGGAACTGGCTCTTGTCATCTCTGTATACTCAGGGACAAGCATATAATGTTGTTGTTGTGTGCTATTGAGTCAATTCCAACTCATAGTGACCCTATTGAAAAGGGTAGAACTCCCCCCATAGAGTTTCCAAGGCTGTAATGTGCTCTGCTTCCGTCAAGATTTTTGACTTTGGAAACCCTATGAAGGCAGTTCTGTTCTGTCCTATAGGGTTGATGTGAGTTGGAATAAACTCTATGGCAGAGATATGTATGTTAGTTTTTCGTTTTGGGTTTGGTTTTAATCTTTACAGAGGTGGACTGCAACATCTTTCTCCTTTGGAGGGGCTGGTAGGTTCAAACTGCTGACCTTTCAGGTAGTAGCTGAGTGCTTAACCATTGTGCCATCAGGGCTTCTTAAGCACGTGGTAGGAACCCTCTCTCTCTTCTCTCTCTACTATGATATATGATATAACATAATAATATAATATACAAAGAAAACTCACCAAACTCACTGCAATCAAGTCAGATCCAACTCATAGCGACCTCTCCTTGGGTTTCTGAGGCGGTATCTCTATGGAAGTAGATTGCCGAATCTTCCTTCTGAGGAGTGGCTGGTGGGTTTGAACTGCCCGCCTTTTGGTTATCAGTCAAATGCCTTAGGCACTACACCACTATAATATAATTCAGTTGTGCTTGTAAATGAAACACTAGCCTGGCCAGCACCTGTTGTTTTGGCACATCAGTGCACACACCCCCTCACCTTCAGTACTCCCTGCATAGTCCAAGTGGCTGGCCAAAGATACAAGTGGATTCTTGCTCCATACAGGGTCTAGCTTCCTGCTCACAAATCATATTCTTTTCCCATTATAATTACTAACCATGCTCTTTGTGTTTTCTCAAGTTTTAGTGTTTGAATACATGAAAGTCTTTTGCTCATCGTATGAAAACAATGCCATCTGTTCACTAGATGGAAATTCTGGAAGGCTTCACAAAAGCAACCAAGTTTTGCTATAGAACAACTCAGATATACCTCAGTGGGATTCTGGGTGGGAGTAAGAGTATGATAAAAATAACTGAGATATTCTTAGTTTGGTATGATTCCCCTCCCCACTTTCTTTGATGTTAGAGTTCAGAACTTTTCTTTCAGGTTTGTTTCAATAGGACCTATTCCCCAGTGAAAACTAACTTTCATCTTAAATCTCAGCCTAGCAGCCCCAAGGGTGGTGTTAGTCTCCAGGAATTCATGGTTCAATTCTATGCATCAGAAAACCCACAAAGCACTTGTACCTACAGTATTACAGTGCTTGGTGGCACATACCTTGGGGTCATGGAGATCAGTAAGACACTCACTAGACTTACCTTGCAGGCTGGAGGGAGATGTGCAAACCGCAGCAACAAAAGGCAAATTGAAACAACTGTTGTAACAAAGGTTAAGCCAACTGCTATGGAAGATTAGAAGGGCAGTTAATTCTGATAATGTCACCCCTTACTTAAGACCATTCAAGGATTCACCATTGTTTTTGAGATAAAGTCCAAATCCTTTAATATGGCATTGAAGGGCTTCAGTGATTAAGGTCTTGGCTCACCTCCACACCTCTTTGTCTCTGTGGTGGCTCTCCTGACTCAAGCTCACACTCACTACTCTGGGAACTGGGAACCACATGTTCCCTCAGGTGAAACATCTCTCTCTCTGAACCTGCTATTTTCTTCATGTAGAATGCTCTCTTCTCTTTTCACCTCAACTATCAGACTCAATTGAGGTATCAAGGCCTAGGAAGACCTCTAAGACTGAGTTAGGTGTTTCCTTTTTGCAGGCCCTTACCGTCCTATGCATACCTTGCTCACCCTCTATTCTAGCTGTCAGTCTTCACTAGACTGTGAGCTTCCTGGGGAAAAGGACTGACTTTCATCAGTATATAGACACAAACAATAGTAAAATTCAAGAAACCTAGTAGATAGGCAATAAATATTTGTTAAACATTAAAAATTATTAAATAAGTGTTACAACAATCAGGGAAGTCTTTATATAGGAAGTGGCAAAATCATGAAAATGAATTTGACTCTGATAAGTGGAGAAAGGGAAAGGACATTTCAAGTTGGAAGAACAACTTATCTGTGCATGTTTCAAAAGAACTCAATTTAAAAATATGCATTGCTAGTTTAGCAGATTCTTATAAAGTTACCTTACCCTACGATCCAGCAATTTTACTTCTAAATATTTATCCAAGAGAAATAAAAACCTATGTTCATTAAAAGACTTAAACAAGAATGTTCTTTAAAGAAAAAAAAAAAAATGGGACTTGGGTTAAAGAGCTTTACAGAGCAAATTCATTCTCCATACAGCATTTCATACACATTTTGTTTCATGACATTGACTGCAGTTCCCCATAATGTAACAACTCTCTTCCTACTTCCTCCTGGTAGTTACCTCTTTCCTGTGTCCTTCATCCCATGCACTCCCACCCCTGAGCTATCTCCTGGTACAAACACTGCCCTTCTGTTCTCCCATGATTGATCACTCCAAGGAGAATATCTACCTGATGTAAATGTTCACCCCACATGCCTGTCTATTGTTTGGCTGGAAGCCACAGGAGTGAGTTCAATTCCAGACCTGAACGGCTATTAGGGGCCATAGTTTCAGGGGTCTCACTAGACTCTATCAGACCAATAAATCTGGTCTTTTTTTTTTTTTTTTTTTTTAATGATTTTTAGTTTTGTTCCACATTGTATCCCACTCTACCCAGGATCTCCTACATAGATCCTCCTCCAAGTGGTTGACAGTGGTACCAGGCACCATCTAGTTCTTCTGGTCTCATGGTCATAACGCTGAGGATTACATGGTCTACTAGTTCCTTTGACAAATTGTTTCCATGCATTTTTGGTTTTCTTCAGTCTTCTTTGCTCTGGATGAGGAGAGACCCATCATTGTATCTAGATGGCCGCTTACAAGCTTTTAAGATCCCAGTCACTACTCACCAAAGTAGGATGTAGAACAATGTTTGTGTGTAGTATGTTATGCCAATTGAGCTTGATGTCCCCTGCAACCATGGTCCCAAGCGCACAGGTCCAACTACTCTCTCCCTCAGGGCCAAGAAGCCACCACAACCTTGTCCCTTGTCAGCTCTACTATACACCCAGAAATTCTTACAGCACATACAAATACACTTACAGAAATATTGTTTGCCAACCTTATACATTGCCATGGGCACACTGCCCCCTGCCTAGACATACCTGATCAGTCAGCCTGTCCACCTATCTATCCACGCATAGATCAATGCTTGCCATCACTGACAACACAGTACTGTACGTGCAAAAGGGTTCGTCTTTGTTGTCTGTACCTCCCATGTACCTCTCTATGTCTTCCTCTTCCTCAACACCACTGTGTTGATCACTCACTTTTGTTACATTGCCCTTTCTTTCACCCAAATCAATATTTGTCTCTACAACAATGACAACAACAACCTGTCTAGGAGTGTTCTCTCCCCTCCCCTCACATCCCTGGTAACCAGCAAAGAAAGTTTCCTTCCATATGTAAACCTTTCCTTGACTTTCCATAATAGTAAACTAATACAATATTGGTCCTTCTGTGATTGGCTTATTTTACTCAGCATAATGTCCTCCAAGTTCATCCATGTTATGCAGTGTTTTGCATATTCTACATTATTCTTTAGTGTTGCATAGTATTCCATTGTGTATATGTACCATGTTGTTGTTATGTGCCGTCGAGTCGGACCCAACTCATAGCGACCCCTCCTTGGGTTTCTGAGGCTGTATCACTATGGAAGTAGATTGCCCAACCTTCCTTCGGAAGAGTGGCTGGTGGGTTTGAACCGCCAGCCTTCTGGTTAGCAGTCAAGTGCCTTAGGCACTATGCTACCAGAGCTCCCATATGTACCATAGTCTTTCTTATCTATTATCCAGCTTTAACATGCATATGAGGCTATTGAAAATACCATGTCTTCAGTTAGGCACACCTTAGTCTTCCAAGTGACATCTTTGCTCTTTAACACTTTAAAGAGGACCTGTGCATCTGATTTGCGCAGTGCAATACAAAGTCTGATTTCTTGACTGCTGCTTTCGTGGTTGTTGATTGTGGATCCAAGTAAAATGAAATCCCTGAAAACTTCAATCTTTTCTCCATTTATCATGTGTTGCTTATTGGTCCAGTTGTGAGGGTTTTTGTTTTCTTTATATTGATGTATAATCCATACTGCAGACTGTAGTCTTGATCTTTATTAGTAAGTGCTTCAAGTCATCTTCACTTTCAGCAAGCTAGATTGTGTCGTCTGCATATTGCAGGTTGTTAATGAGTCTTCCTTCAATCTTGGTGTTGCATTCTTATTCCTATAGTACAGCTTCTATTTGCTCAGCATACAGATTGAATAAGAATGGTGAAAGGATGCAGTCCTGACACACAGTCATCCTGATTTTAAACCATGCAGTATCCCCTTAGGAGCTTTGGTAGTATAGTACCTAAGGCACTTGACTGCTAACCAGAAGGCTGACGGTTCAAACCCACTAGCCACTCCTCGGAAGGAAGATGGGGCAATCTACTTCCGTAGTGACACTGCCTCAGAAACCCAAGGAGGGGTCGCTATGTGACTCGACCGCACATAACAACAACAACAACAGTATGCCCTTGTTCTGTTTGAAAGGCAGCCTCTTTGTCTAGGTACAGGTTCCTTGTGAGCACAATGAAGTGTTTTAAAATTCCCATTCTTCTCAATGTTATACATAATTTGTTGTGATTCACACAGTTGAATGCCTTCGCATAGTTAATAAAACACAGGTAAACATCTTTCTAGTACTCTTTCAGTGAAGATCCATGTGATGTTAACAATGGTATCTCTTGTTCCACATCTTTTTCTGAATCCAGCTTGAATTTCTGAAAGTTGCTCCAAATTAGCCTGCAGAAGGTAACGTAAGTGACCAATTTTCTTAGACTTTTTATTTAGACTGAGATGATAAATTTGAGTTATTATTTTTTGTTCGTTTGTTTGTTTTCAGTTAGCTTTTTCGTATGAGGAATTTTGGGAAATTCAACCATTTAAAAACATAATTACCATGATTTGCAAATTGCCATTGCCCAATGTGCTAAAAAATAGCTCTGTGATACTTGGATATGTGTCACTTGAGGAAGGTATAATGCTCATATTTTTGGCAGATGGTACAGAAAGCAATGGTGATAATATGTTATCAGGCAACAAGGGAATGTCTGCTGATCTGGTATCCAGGCCAATCTTTCAGAGACTGTGGTCAAATCTTCTGTATCATGTTTTCATCAATAGTCCCCTGGGGCAGACATGGAGGGTAGGAGTGGGACACTGGTTACACCCAGGATAAATCACAAGAAATTCTTTACCTCTTGGTACTTTTTATTCTTTAGTGGAAGTGAACACAGAAGGGAAAAATAAGTGCAAGGAGGGCATCTTGGGGAGTTTTGAGAAGGTAATGGTGTAGATTGTGTGCTGTGTGAGTGTTGGGTCTTTTCACACCAGTCCTAGCAGGGCAGCTTCCTCCTTGCAACACTCTAGTAGTGAATATCTGAGGAGACAATCGTTTCTGTGGGCCATGATGTCCTTCGCTATTAACGTTTACATTCTAGCAATCTAATTTTTGTCTCCCTCTAAGTTTTTGAAGGGGAGCTCTGGTAGCGTAGTGCCTAAGGCACTTGACTGCCAACCAGAAGGCTGGCGGTTCAAACCCATCAGCCACTCCTCAGAAGGAAGACGGGGCAACCTACTTCCGTAGTGATATTGCGGCGGAAACCCAAGGAGGGGTGGCTATGAGTGGGGTCCGACTCGACGGCACAGAACAACAACAACAACAAGTTTTTGAAGGAGCTCTGGCAGTGCTTAAAGCATTCTGGTGGTTTCAACCCACCAGCTACTCCTTGGGAGAAAGATGAAGCAGTCTGCTTCCGTAAAGATTTTATACCCTTGGGAACCCTATAGAGCAGTTCTCCTCTGCCCTATAGAGTCACTATGAGTCTATGGCAGTGAGCTTTTTTTTCTTTTTAATTTTTTTTTTTTGGTTGGAAAAAGGAGCAGCATTTTAATTGTGTTTTAATTCAGACAATAGTGGATGCTTTTTCTTTGATATGAAATCAAGCTCAACAAATAGTAATTCCTTGAAAGTAAGTTGCAACAGAAATCTGAAACCACATCAATAAACTTTTTTTTCTACTTTTTATTTTTTAACTTTTATTGTGATTTGGGTGAAAGTTTACAGAACAAACAGATTGACAGTATGAACTATATAGCAGTTCATACACATTTGTTTCATGGCATTGTCTGCAATTCCCCACAATGTAACGGCTCTCTTCCCTGTGCCCTTCTTTCCTATGCATTCCTGTATCGCAGTGGGTTTGGTAAGTGATTTTGAGTATGATGATTTGATGGTCTTAAAACGTTTTCACACCTTCTCTACTATTGAACATGTGTTAGAAGTGAGCATTTTAGGAATACACTGCTGGAAAACACTCAGAATTTCAGAGACTATATTAACACCATCGGTTTCTGTATCATCCATCAAAAACATGAGCATAATAACTTCCTCAAGTGACACATGTTATAGCCCCAGAGATCTCTGAGGGGTTAGTCATTTCCAAGGATGTTTACTATAGCTTTAAATAATTTGGATGGATTAGTTAAATAACAGAATGACCATATTATGGAATAAAATCAGTCATTACAAATAATGTTGTAGGTAAATTTTTATTGGGATATTGAAAGGAAAAAATTATGAAGCTGTTTGTACAGTATAATCTGATTGTGCATGTATGTATGCACATGGCTTGCAAATGCTTAAGCCTCAAAGAAAAATGAAACAAGTTATTAATTAACACTGGCATAGTCCCTAAGGGATTTGAATGCTAACCAGAAGGCTGGCAGTTCAAACCCACCAGCCACTCCTCAGAAGGAAGACTGGGCAATCTACTTCTGTAGAGATACTGCCTCAGAAACCTAAGGAGGGGTCACTGTGAGTTGAATTGACTCAACGGGAATGAGGTTTTTTTTTTGAAGGGTTGACACCACAAAGATTTAAAATTTTGTAATTTTTGCTTATTTGTAGTCTCTTAATGTTCTACAATGAATATTTATTGAGGTTAATAATAAGGAAAAAGTTACTTAAAAAAATAACTAAATACATATGAAAAAGGTAATAAAACATAAAATATTAAACTAGCAACTCATGGTTCTCCCCATGGAATTTATTATTAGGGACAGTCTTGATTTCATGCATTGTTCTTTTTCATATCTATGTTTAGCTAAGTGCATGATTCAATGAAATCTTATTTTGACACCTTTGTAAGACTTTTTAGGTAACTCACAATATACAACAATTCTTTTTGAGAATTGGAGTCTCAGCTTTCAAGTTGGAAAACAAGGTCACTACAAATGAACACATTGGCTAGTGAGTCCCTTAAGTTGCTTAGATGTGGACAAAGACAATGTGTCACATTAAATTCTTTCTTATAGAGAAGTGTTATACTGTATATGGGCATTGTTTGGTTACCTAGTGCTGCTTGATAGGAATATACCACCAATGGGAAAGCTTCTTTAACAAACAGGAGTTTATTCTCTTATAGTTTTGGAGGGTAGAAATCTGAGTTCAAAGTTCCAGGCTCTAGGGGTTGGGTGAAAACCCCTTGACTTTGGGCTTCAGCTCTGTCTCTGGCTCCCTGCCCACTGAAGCTAGAGGCATCTCTTCAGTCAGGCAGCTGCCGGCTGCTGAGGCTGACAAACCCAAAGTCAACAAGTGAAAAGTCACAGTCCCGATATTACCAAACCACATGGCAGGCCATTGATTCAAGTCCATTTAAAATCCCAAGATTGGCAGAGCATGAAGACTACTGAACAATGACTCAGCTACATGGTTCAAGCATGCCATAAGCTGGAGACGTTCCTCAAAGTTGCTTCTTATATACTGGAAGCAGACCACATCCCTAAAGCAGCTACACAGCTGCTCCAATGGATTCCACCATGGAATTGATTGCCATTCTCATCATGGGGAATAACTACATCCAGCTGCCCAACCACTCAACCAGGCCCAGCCAAACTGACACACAACCTTAACTAATGCAGGTATATTATGTAGCCACTCTATTTTTGCAATCCAGGTTTCAGGTTAAAGTTACAAAAAAGCTTCCACCCAAGGCATTCCAAATGGGAAATTTTAACGTTTTCAATCCAGATGAGGTAATTAAAAAAAAAAAAAAAAACACTGCCATCAAGTCAGATCTAACTCATAGTGACCCTTCGTTAGGTTTCTGAGGTGATATCACTATGCAGTGTGCCTAAGACATTTGACTGTTAATCAGAAGGTTGGCAGTTCAAACCCACAAGCCACTCTGCAGAAGAAAGATGGGGCAATCAATCTACTATAAAGATTTACCACCTTGGAAACACAATGGGAGTCGCTGTGAGTAGGAATTGACTCAATTACAGTGGGTTGTTCTTTTGTGTTTTGTTTTTTCACATTGAGAATTGTAGACCATGATTTCCTACCTCTTCACCAAACCTTAAAGGAATTGATGGAAAGATTCCAAACCAAATCCATTGCCATCCAGTCAATCCCGCCACATAGAGACCCTTTTAGGACAGAGTAGAACTGCCCCATAAGGTTTCCAAGACTGTAATCTTTACAGAGGCAGACTGCCTTATCTTTCTCCCATCGATCAGCTAGTGGGTTCAAACTGCCAACATTTTGGTTAGCAGCCAAGACTGCAAAAGGAGATGAATTGATCTTTTTCTTTCACTTAAGACCTTTTAGCAGGCAAGATCCTTGCCTAAGGCATTTGACTGCTGACCACAAGATTGGCTGTTCAAACCCACCAGCCATTCCTCAGAAGGAAGGTTGGGCAATATACTTCCACAAAGATTTACTACCTCAGAAACCCAATGGGGATCACTATAAGTCAGAATTGACTTGATGACAGTGAGGTTTTTTTTTTTTTTGAATAGGCTTCAGTAAGTCACTTGGGAAGGCAATGGGGGCTTGTATAAGATGCAGAACATTCCCTCAATCCTTTAATATTATAAATTAAAGGGTGGCATAGTGCCTAAGGCATCTCCTCAGAAGGAAGACTGGGCAATCTACTTCCGTAGTGTTGCTGCCTCGGAAACCCAAAGAGGGGTTGCTATGAGTCAGATCCGACTAGACGGCAGTGAGTTTAGTTTGGTTTCAGAGGCTAACACAAGGATAAATGAGCTGCTGTTTTGCCACCAACCAGCTGTGTAACTTTGAGGAAATCCCCTTTCACTTATAAAATGAGGGAATCTCTCTCTGCCCCACTCTTGTGTTCTTTAAGAGGCTGAGCTCACGCACTGGTACAGCTGTACAGGACCATTCTGAGCTGATGGATGCATGGACCTGAGATACCTAATAAGTGGTGTTCTGACGCTTTTAGGGCACTAACATATTTGCATCTTCATTGAATGCCTTTTTCTATTTTCTTTCCTCCAGTGGACACAAGGTGCTGTTGTAAAATTCTCTGGCTTTACAAGGTGAACAATTACACCAGGTAGGTACACTCCTTAGAACAATCAACCAAGGGAGATCAGGAGGGCAGCTTTTGCTCAGGATACATAGGAAAGAACACAGGGGAAAGGTAACTATAGGGAGGAAGAGGCAGGAGAGCAGTTACATTGTGGGAATTGCAATCAGTGTCACAAAACAAAATATAGATGAACTGTTGTATGGAAGATAATTTTGCTCTATAAACTTTCATCCAAATCACAAGTAGAAAAAAAAAAAAAAAAAAATTCTGGCCTCCATCCTCTATCAGCAAGCATCCTCAAACAGCATGGTGGAGAAGACAGTAAGAAGGGCAATAAACCCAGGGAAAGAAAAGAAAGAGGTTAGCAGCCAGGGTAGGAGGAGCAAGCAAGCAACAAAGGCAATGTGAAACCTGGATATCGGCTAGAACAAGAACATGGGACCATGTACAGTAAGTACACAATATATCTGTTTTGATATTATTCTTAGGCTGTCATTTGAGATGAAAGCCTCGGCTTAAGCCTTTTAAAGGAGGTCTGTTAATTGGTAGTTCCTCAGAAAGCCCAGAATGTAATGAAACTTGTCTCCAAATGGTTAGGGTTACTCCTAGTTCCAAATTTGATGTCCCTTACCAATCCTAACAGTTCTGGTTAATTTGAAATTTTTAGAATTTTAAGAAAAGGTACTAGAGTAGAAGTCTTGGGTTTGGACCCTAACTCTGCTAACCATAGGCATTCATGCTGTTAGGTGCCATTCAGTTGAGTTTGGACATATAGAGACCCCATATGACAGAGTAGAACTGCTTGATAGGGTTTTCTAAGCTGTAATCTTAGTGGGAGCTGCTTGGTGGATTTGACTGCATTTGGTTACCAGCCAAGCATTTAAGCTTTTTACCACCAGAGCTCCTTATAGGCATTAGTGCAGGGGCTGTTTCCTCATGTGTAAGATGGAATGGCCCTGGCTGCCTCCTAGGGTGGACATGATGGGCTGAGAATCCACTGAATGAAGGTGAAAGTTGTGTCACTGGAATCAAGGCTGGCATTTTCCCCAGGTATTGTCTTTAAGGCTATGCTCTGGGCAGGGGTGCTCACAGGTTAAGTAATAAGCAGAGTGATTATACCAAAGGTGGTTCTGCTCTGTCCACATCTGTCATCAAGAGACCAGGTTGCAAAACATCAATCTTGTTTCAGGACTTCCTACATTAAATTTCAAGAAACAGAATCCACAGCTTCCTTTCATGGCATTAACCCTGGCACACACCAGGCCTGATCACACCCTACCCAGCATACCCAGCCCCTAGAAGTACCTTTGATGGCCATTGCCAGTGCTATGACTGCTAGCCTTGCTCTGTTCCTTATCATGAGTACAACAATCAAAGAGGCTTCCCATGCTTGAGGAGTCCCTAAGTGATGCAAATGGTTAAACTGTCTGGCTGCTACCCAAAGGTTAGAGGTCCAAGTCCACCTTAGAAGAAAGACCTGGCATTCTACTTTCGAAAAATTAGCCATTGAAAACTCTATGGGTACAGTTCTATTCTGGCACACATGGGGTCACCATGAGTTAGAATCAACTCAACTGCAATGGATTTTTTTTGTGTTTAATAGGATGTTTTCCCAGCATCTTGGGAATACGTGCACCAGGGAATAGCTGCTTGGGGTCTAGAGCACTTGTTAGTTTAGTAATTGGAACACTTATGGTCCTTCCTGCCAAACATTTAAAAGCATGACATTGAAGTCCTTCCATTTGGCTCTGGTGGCTCAGGGGAGGGGAGCTGAGGAGCTGGGGGTCATGCTGATCCCTGCTCCTGGGGCCATCACTGCTCTGTCCTTGCTCATCAGACTCACATTTTTATGTGAATGAGCCAAGGGAGAAGAGGGTTTCTGAGTTTCATGGGCCTTTTATTCTCTTCCTTTCTTTAAAAATTGGACCAGAAACTCCAGTCCTTTCAGCGCTCTTCCTCTCCCTGGAGCCCTGCTGGTGCACATTACAGCTAATGGGGCTTTGGGTTCTGCCAACTTAAAATGAAGAACAGGTCCAGTGCATCGAGGGCCTAATGAGAAGCCCTGAATGGAAATGAGGCTCAAACATGCATTCACAAGACTCAGTTCTCAGCCAGTCATCCCTCCTCTGCTCCTTGCCATCTCAAGGTACCTGAGTCCAGTGCCAGCAGAAACCTGCAGTGACCTGCCAAGCTGATACCCTGTGTAGCTTAAGGAAGGGCTCAAATAGGATCTAGAAGCACACTCTGAACTCACTTTTTCTCTGCCTAGCAGCTGCCAAGCCAGGGGCTGAAGCATGGAGACAAGTGGAAATGGGAACAAGGAATGCATGATTGAGCAGAATGAAAAATCTGGGAGACAGGGTCAGGGAGTTCGATACTGAGTGGAGGACTTAAAACCAAGTATTTGAACTAGTTCATTCTGGTTTGACCTCCTGCTGAGAATTTGCATTTCTATCCCAGATATACTGAATCAGAATCTACAGTTTAACAAGATGCCCAGGTGATTCTTATGTATACATAAGACTGATGGGTATTGCAGAGAGAATGTTGTTGTTGTTGTTATGTGCCTTCAAGTCGGATCGACTCATAGCGACCCCTCCTTGGGTTTCCGAGGCAGTATCACTACGGAAGTAGATTGCCCAACCTTTCTTCAGAGGAGTGGCTGGAGGTTTGAACCACCAGCCTTCTGGTTAGCAGTCAAGTGCCTTAGGCACTATGCTACCAGAGAGAATATGGACCCCCAAATCAGGAGATAGTGATTCCATACCTGGCCCTCAGGGAGGCTGTGCTGCAGGAATTAGGATACATTCTCTCTTAGTCTGAGTTCCCTGGTATGCAAGATGAGAGTGGTAATGCATGCCTCCAGGAGCCCTAGTGTCACAACAATTAAGCATTTGGCTGCCAATTGAAAGCTTGGGAGTTTGAACTCATCCAGCAGCACCATGGAAAATAGGCCTGGTGATCTGTAAAGATTACAGACTAGGAAACCCTATAGGACAGTTTTACTTTGTCACATGGGGTCATGATGAGTCATAACTGATTTGATGGCACTAAATAACAGCAACAACAATGCATGCCTTCCCCAATTCCCACACCTGCCCCTTTGAGGATGTCCTGAGACACTGTAGAAGGGCTTTACAAAATAGGGTCCATACATGAGAGGTCTTGTTAAAGATTAAGATCTTTTTAGGCAAATGATTGGTGAAGTCTGGAGGTGGTGAAGGTAGCTAAGCAGCTAGGGAATGTGCTACATAGGCATGACGGCAGGGGTTCAGCTGGTAAAATCAACACTCAATATCAAAAGGCAGGTTATTGCTCATGCCAAAGCAGGTGCAGCAACTCAACAGCAGTCAAGGTGATATTAATGTTGTTAAATGCATGTTGACAAAGGGGTATTGTCAGTGTGAAAGCACAAAGAGAGCAGCATTGACAGTGCTTATCCAGAACTGTCGAGGGAAATGGTGATGAGACACCATGGAGCGAGATGTGGAGCGTGGTGCGATTCCCTGCAGGTCACCCAGCCAACTTCCTGACCTTGGTTTCATATTTACTGAGCCCTCTTCTGAGTATGTCCTGATATGCAAGATTTTCTTCTAGGAAAGAAGCCCTGGTGGTAGAGTGATTAAATAATTCAGCTGGTAACCAAAAGGTTAGCATATCAAACCCACCAGCTGCTCCGTGAAAGAAAGATGAGGCAGTCTGCTTCTGTAAAGGTGTACAGCCTTGAGAACCCTATAGGGCAGTTCTACTGTCCTATAGGGTCACTGTGATTCAGAATCAACTTGATGGTCATGAGTTTTTTGATTTTCCTTCTAGGAGAAAATGTGCAGATCAGAGACCTTTCCAACCAAACCAAACTCACTGCTGTGAAGTTGGATCCGACTCATAGTGACCCCTCCTTGAGTTTCTGAGGTGGTATTACTAAGGAAGTAGATTGCCCAACCTTCCTTCTGAGGAGTGGCTGGTGGGTTTGAACCGCCAGCCTTCTGGTTAGCAGTCAAGTGCCTTAGGCACTACGCCACCAGAACTTCCAAATAGGATAGCTTTAACAAACAGGCATTTATTTTTACAATTTGGAGGATTTAAGTCCAAGTTCAAAGTGCCAGGCTTTAGGGCCTGGATAAAAGCTCCTCAACGTTGGGCTTCAGCTCTGCCTCCTGCTCCCGGCCCACTGGAGCTAGAGGCTTTTCTTCACTTAGCTGCTGGTTGCTGAAGCTGACAAGTCCAAGGCTGACAAAAAGGCACACCTGATGTTACCAAACCACACAGAAGGCCATTAATTCAAGTCCATTGAAAGTCCCAAGGTCAGCAGAGTATGGCAGGCTGCTGAACAACAACACGGCTACATACAGGGTTCAAGCATGCCATAAGCTAGACACTGTCACCAAGGCTTCTTCTTAAGTACAGGAAGCAGACCACATCCCTAAGGCAGCTATTCAGCTGCTTGGGGTATATCCCATCATGGAGTTGACTACCAGTCTCATCATGGAGAATACTACATCCAGCTGCCCAGCCACTCAACCAGGCCCAGCCAAGTTGACACACAAACTTAACTACCACTGTAGTTTAGACAAAATCTTGACAAAATTAAAAAAAAAAAAAAAAAAGTTGACCTTCTCAGATGTCTAATTTCCAGTAATGACCATAATAAAATGTGGAGAGTTGGGACATTCCCCAGGTATGCTGTGTCGGACCATATTTCCTATTTCATCAGTGGGAGTGGAAAGAGAAAATTTTGTTGTAAGCAGAAAGTAATGATAAGCTCTAAATGAGTAGGAACCCTTGGCCATTTGAGATCTAGTTTAGAATCTCAGGGAGCTTTTATTCATCTCTTTGTTTGATAAAGATAATCTCTTCCTCTACTTCCCTACAAACATCTCTACCATTGTCCACCCCACCTAAACTAGACAGGAAGCTCTCAGTGTTCTTCATAGTCCCCTAATGAAAAATGTAATTCCAGGTTCTCTTTCTCCCTTAATCACTATGGTATGTGTCATCAGAGATGAGTGATACTAATTCTGCCACAACTGATTATAACAAGGAATGGGGTGCCAATCAAAGACAATCAAGTGTTGGCTTTGATACAGACAGGAGCCTTGGGATATACTCTTTATGTTGTGGGTCTTCATACTAGATAGTGACAAGTCAATCACATGCTCTGTCTTGGGGATCCTGAGAGGTGCTCACAGAGAAGGTGGGTTACAAGAGCCACTGTAGTAACCTGCTTTATATCAGATTGTTCCATTGCGCCCCTAGGTCTAATCTAAGCTTCCTGTGCACCCCACCATGAAGTCCCTAGACCAGAATGTGGGGCCTAGAATTACTGCAAACCTACTGAGTCACTTGGCTCCTCTCCTTACTTCCCCATGAAATCCAACAGTAAACCTCCCTTGCTGAAGATAATTTGGGTGTATGTCTTTTTTGTCGTCTGAAAGAACTTGATTAATGTGCCACCTGTTGAGAAATTCAAAGTGCTAAAAGATTTCAAAGATGTTTGAGATGTCATTTGAAAACCATAAACTATTATGATAATTCCACCCTATAAAATGCATCCAACATTTTAAACTTCATTTAAAGCAGTTAGATATTTGGAAAATCAAGTAACACCTGAGAAATTTATAAATGTGCATATATAGACATTCATGTAATACAATATTCCACAAATGAAGCTATTTCAAAGTGTTTCATCACTTTGAAGAAGAAACAAAAAACTACTTAGGATGACATGGGTATGTGGCATATGTTCAATATTCCCTCTAAATGTCTGTCATGCCTATAACTCTCTTTCCAGTTGTACTGTTACACTCCAGTCCAGGTCAGTGTCATTTTATACCCATATCTTGCAACACAAATGTAATGGCTGGCTTTTGTGATTCTAGTCCACTCTTCCTCCAATTTCTTTTGCATCCCAAGACAAACCAAGTACCCTTAAGAACTGCATTCTTTGCTGGAAGGTTTTCTGGGGCTCCTCTTTTCCTATGGTGGCTCCTTTATAATGGTCTTTCTGGGTTATCAGCAACTATGTCACCCAGCCTTATTCCCAGCCATTTCACACCCTCTTCCATCTCAGTTGAGCTGTTTCTTCATTGATGCTCTGCTCATTCCAATGTCTTTGCCTTCACTTCTGTTATTCCTTTCCTTGGAATGGGTTCACCCCATTCCTCAAATCCATCCCATTCTATCCAGACTAACACATGTCCCATTTCCTATCTTCCCTAATCACCCCCAGCCCTCGCTGACCTCCTTCTCCAGGAATTTCACAGAACTTACCATCTTAGCTCAAAGATCTACTCTGCCTTATAGAACCACTACTTTTCTGAATAGACCAGTTTTGCCTCCTGAGCTAGATGGCACAATTCTTGATTTTGCCTATAAGAAAACCATTGTTGCTATGTAACAAATATCCCAACCCCAGAGGCAGCTACATGCAGCAAGATGACATTAGGAATCTCGTTTTACCAAAAGGGAAAATGAAATATTGTAAGTGTATGTTTTAATCTCCTAGAGTGAACATCCAGACTGGTGAGACAGTTACTACCAGGAGGGCTGCTGATACTGCTGCTGTAAGTTATAAATAGTATTTATAATGAAAGCGCACGTGACCTGGTACCACTGGGAAAAAAGAATGCCCGGAGGCCACACCTTAGGAGTCATGTTGTAGACTAGAAAAAGCACTGAGCTGGGGTTAGATGCTTTGGACTGTCCTGTACCTGCCACTCACCAGCTGTATGACTTCCCTTAACTTCTCAAAGCCTTACCTACTTCATCTAGAAACAGAGCATGTCAGACTAGTCCCCTCTGAGGTTCTCTCTAGTACTAAAATTTTGCTGTTTTCTATCCATGTTGCCTTGCCTAGGGATAATTTCACATCAAGTTAGAAGGGAAACATGGGGACATCTGAGAAAGTGACTTGGGCTATTCAGCTTATTTCAGAATGCTGCCAGCCTCTGTCTTCAGCTGTTGGTCTAGCTAGAGAAGTTGCTTTCCTGACTTTAGCCCCACCTTTGGCAGTGAGTTTGGTTTTTTGGTTTTGGCCTTGGTATCTTGTTACTAAAACACTGTCTAGATCCTGTAAAACTTGTCGGTTGGCTTATAAGGTTTCCTGGTGTTGCAGTGGTTAAAGCATTTGGCTGCTAACTAAAAAGTCAGTGTTTGAACACACCAGGTGCTCTGCGGGAACAAGATGAAGCAGTCTGTTTCCATAAAGATAACAGCCTTGGAAACCCTATAGGGTAGTTCTACTCTGTCCCCTAGGGTTGCTATGAGTTAGAGTCAACTAGACGGCAGTGGTAGCATAGTGCCTAAGGCACTTGACTGCTAACCAGAAGGCTGGCGGTTCAAACCCACCAGCCACTCCTCGAAAGGAAGGTTGGACATTCCTACTTCCGTAGTGATACTGCCTCGGAAACCCAAGGAGGGGTCGCTATGAGTCGGGGCTGACTCGATGGCAAATAACAACAACAATAACAAGATGGCAGTGGGTTTGGATATATGTGCTTGTTTTTTTTTTTTTTTTTTTTTTTCAATTAGTTAATGCTGAAGTTGAATCTCTCAGTTTTACTACTTTTGTTCTTAGCTGAATATAGAACAGTTTAAGACTCTCGGAGCCTTTTATTCAGTTGCTCCTATCTCAGAGTGGAAGGACCTCTGGTGGTGTAGTGCCTAAGGCGTTGGACTGCTAACCAGAAGGTTGATGGTTCAAACTCAAAGGAAGACTGGACAATCTACTTCCATAAAGATTTACTTCCTCAGAAACCCAAAGTGGGTCGCTGTAAGTCAGAATTGACTCAATGGCAGTGAGTTTGGAGTTTGGTTTACCTCAGAGGGCCCTGCTAGTTTGGGCTAAAATGTCTCCTCTTTTCTCTGGTGACACTGGAGAACACCCTTGGTTGCACACATCCGGACTCTGATTTCAGTACTATAATAAATAGCAATAGTGCCAGTCTTGTTTTATGGGGTTTACATTTCATAGGGAAGTTATCTGAGAACAGAATGGCTGAGCAACTGGAGATTTTGTGAAAGTAGAGGGATTTCTTTCTACTGTGTGTTTAGCAGCCCCCAGACCATTCTAACTGCAGAAGCTGGAGCAACAGGTCTACCTCTTAAGCTTATGAGGTCTTCCTGGAAAGCCACCACAAGGCTAGCCTCATGAGTGGGCCTATAGATCACTTGGAGGATTTACAGAATAACGCCTTAGTGAGGACTGAGCATTATGATACCTCTTGATTTCCGGCATATAGGTTCACTGATAACATGGATTCAATGACACAACATTTTAAAATCTAAGTCTACCTGGGGGTGGTGGGTGGGTGTGAGTGGGTGCTCTTGACAAGTGCTGCTGTGGATCAGGGGCTCCTGCCATAGTAAACTGCAGTGGCTTGGGCAGAGGTTTACAAGAGCCTTTTGGTCACCATAAGGGATGATCAATGAATGAATGTCCCTGTGACATAATAAATCATCTTTTTTTCATTGGATAAAGCATTTTCTCTCTTAATAAGTAAATAAAAGTAGACTTTTTCAGGCAAGGTGGGTCCATTGTCAGATGATACTGATTAATAATAAAATGGAACACAGCCTCCCTGTGAAGTTGGGATAGATGCTGCTGAAAATTGCAGCCTCAGGCACATGAAGTGTTTGGTGTCATTCTTCTTTCTGGGATACTTGTAATGAATAGCTTTCAATTCTTTCTTGAAAGTAGAACTGAAGGAGGAAGAGTGTCAGATTCTTGTTGTTGTTGTTGTTGTTATGTGCCGTCGAGTCAGCCCTGACTCATAGCGACCCCTCCTTGGGTTTCCGTGGCAGTATCACTACGGAAGTAGGATTGCCCAACCTTCCTTCCGAGGAGTGGCCAGATTCTTAGTAACTTGCAAAGTCCAAATCAATATAGGAGCAGCTTCCATTTCTCCAGTATCTTTTATGTTCTGAGAATGGGGTTAAGGTCATTTATATGCATACTTTCTAATCTCCACTAACAATGCTGTAAGAGAGATATTCCCATCTCTGTTTTACTCAGAAGAGGACATATGTCCCCAACGTCATAGAGTAAGTAAATGGCAGAAACAGGATAAGACTCAGGTCAGTCTGACTCCAACATCTT
Source organism: Orycteropus afer afer (assembly GCF_000298275.1). NCBI lineage: Eukaryota > Metazoa > Chordata > Mammalia > Tubulidentata > Orycteropodidae > Orycteropus > Orycteropus afer. The sequence continues at coordinate 9,748,563 of NW_006921630.1, forward strand.
TGTCCTCAATGCCTCTTCAATCAGATGGGATCTCACTGCCCTGGTTATACCTAAGTTTAGCATATTTGCCAAATTTTTGGAATTTTGAAGCCATTCCACTTAGCCACAGCAGCTGTCACTATTCAAAAATTTAAATTCCAAGAATTGAAATCAATAAAGCAGTGTTGCTTGTCTTAGTTTTAAAATCCTAAGGTGATGTGTTGTGGACTTTTGAGGCATTTCAGTGGCTCCTACTGCTGATGATCATAGACGTCATCATTGACCTCAAGGACCTTCTGTTCCTCTGACTGCAGGCCTCTTCCCATCCAGAAATCTTCCTTCATTTCCATGTTTCCCCAACTGGGCCAAATCAGAACTCCTGGACCTGCTGGTGCCAAATACAGATATGGAATCTAAAGTTGCCTCATTGAGATCATTTCTAGACACCTCTCTCCACCATGATGGGCCCCCATTTCTATGCCACGATGGACAAGATTCTATGCTGAATGAGGACATCTGAAGCTTACAGTAGGTAGGCTCAAGGAAACAGGGTACTGGCCCTATGGTTCTTGGGTTCCCCAAAATATATTTGGCTTGTTTTATGGACCCAAGGGGACCCAACCTTAAGGATGCAGCAAGGACTTCCCATCCGAATTTCAGCCATCCTCTCTTTCTCTCTTGGGCCTCATCCTCCAGTGACTGGAGATGTTCTCCTTCATTGGGATAAAAACTCTAGGTCATATCCTCTCTCTCTGAACACCATGCTTTAGAGTGCAACCCTAGAGTCAGACCTCCAAGCTCTGTTCTTGATATGTAAAGGGAAATTTTGGGCACTTAGAAAACTTCTTTCTGTCAGCAAATCCTAACTTTCATGCAAAATTTCTCTTAGTGGACTCCAAAAAGTCTAATTTGAAGTTGAAAGCTGGGCAATGATACTTTTGTTCTAGGCCAGTTCTACTTAAGATTGGAGTCCCTGGGTAGTACAAATGATTAATGTGCTTATGTGCTAACTGAAAGGATGAAAGTTTGAGTTTACCCAGAAGAGGTGACTTGGAAGAAATGTCGTCATATACTTCTGAAAAAAATAAACCATTTAAAGCATTATGGAGCACAGTTTTCCCTGGGGCATATATGGGGTCACCATGAGCAGCATGGCTGTTTTTTTTTTTTTTTTTTAAACTTAGGACTGGTACCTGTCCCTGAACTGTTTACTACCTGTCTATATCAATTAAGTATACAAGTTGAGAATAAGTATATAGAAACCTTTATAAAAATTTGACAGAGTGGTTTTATGTCTGTTGAATTATAATAATAAAAAAACATTGTGTCATCTATTTTTTTTTTTTTTTCTTGGTCATGGGGTTTATTAGGGAAGTAACAGACAATAATTCAGTTTCAGGAATGCACTCAGGATACAAATCTTTGATCAGGACAATCTCCCCTCTGCTATGCCCTCAGGCATGCCTCTATGGCCCTTGGCCTTCCAGCCTGGTCTTTGCCCTGCTCAGGCAAGTGTTACAAAGCTCTTTTAGCTCTGCTGGTAGGTACACCTCAGTGCACCCCACTCCACCAGCAAGCCTCCTGCCCAAAGACACTCAACTTTCTCATTCTGTGGGCCAGGCAAGCCCTCCGCTCTGTCTTGTGCCTCTTGGTTCCACTGCCACTGTCTCTCAGCTGGGTGTCTCTGCCAAGCAGAGGGATCCAGCACAGGGATCTTGGGTCCAAGGACATGTTCCACTCCACCTCCTCCATTCCATCTCCAGCCCTTCTTTCTTGCTGGCAGTGAGATCTTCCTGTGTCTCCTATGTTTATGTCTATTTTTAAATATAATTTTTCTTCTAATTCATGTTTTGATTATATTTTACAAAATGATGGATTTGAAAAAGTATGTTTTAATGTCCCTTTACCACAGGTAGTTGAGAAATACTATTCTAGGCTATCTCTGTGCTTTCTTCTTGAAAAATGGTGGGTCTTCCTGTCTGAAGCAAGGAAGAGTAAGGAAATTGAAAGAGGCATGAAAGCAATTAGTTCAAAAACTAACGTACCATGATTACTTCAGCCTCCACAACACTGAGGCCAAAAGAACTAGATGGTGCCTGGCTATCACTGCTGACTACTCTGAAAGGGATCACTTATAGAAGGTCCTATCTAGATAAAGTGGGAGAATAATGTGGAAATAAACTCAAAATCATAAAAAGACCAAACTTACTGGTTTGATAGAATCCCCGGGCTTTAGAGACCTTTCAAGCCTAGAACTGAACTCACCCATGTGGCTCATTTTCAGCCAAACCAAAGACAGGCCTATAAGGTGAACGATAACACCAGGGAGGTACACACTTCTCAGAAAAATCAACCAAAACAATCAAAAGAGCAACATTTGCCCAGGGATAAAGCTCAAAAGGCAGAAAGAAATAGGAAAAAAAGGATGAATGGAAATGGTAAACATAGGGAGAAAGTGGGAAGAGTGCTGATACATTGTGGAAATTGCAATCAATGTCATGAAACAAAATGTATATGAATTGTGGAATGGAAAGCTCATTTACTCTGTAAACTTTCACCCAAATCACAATATAAAGTTTGAAAAAGAAATAAAGGGCAGGTCAGTGTCTCAATGGATGGGGAAGTCATGGGAAAATCAACAAACTTCCTGCAACAAAAACACATCAGTTTATAGTCTCAAAAATAGATTTTCATTATGCAATTACATTAATTCCCTTGAAAGACGGAAATGTACTTTCCATTCTAAAGAGAAAACTAACTTGCCTATAATCAAAATGGTACCTCAATCAGATATAATTGCCCTTTGCACTATCTCATATCCATGCAAAATCACCTCATATGCATGCAATAGCTGGACAACAAATAACAAAAGCTAAAGAAGAATTGATGCCTTTGAATTATGGTGTTGGCAAAGAATATTGACTATACCAAGGACTGCCAGAAGAATGAACAAATCTGTCTTAGAAGAAGTATAACCAGAATGCTCCTTAGAAGGGAGCATGGCAAGACTTTGTCTTATGTACTTTGGACATGTTAACAGGAGGACCCAGTTCCTGGAGAAGAACATCATGCTGCGTACAGTAGAGGGTCAGCAAAAAGAAACACTTGGTGAAATAGATTGACACAGTGACTACAACAGTGGACTCAACAGCTGTAAGAATGACACAGGACCAGGCAGTGTTTCATTCTGTTATACATAGGATTGCTATGAGTGGAAACTGACTCAACAATGCCTGTTTTGGTTAATTCCTGCTGCTCTAATGGAAATACCACAGGTGGATGGCTTTAACAAACAAGAGTTTATTCTCTTACAGTTTTAGAGGCTAGAAGTCTGGGTTCAAAGTGGCAGCTCTAAGGGATGGGTGAAAGCTCCTTCACCTTGGGCTTCAGCTCTGCCTCTTCTCCCAGCCCACTGGAGCTAGAGGTTTCTCTTCACTCAGGCAGCTGCTGGCTGCTGAGGCTGACAAGCCCAAGGTTGACAAATAAAATGCCATAGTCCCAATATTGTCAAACAACATGGAGGGCCACTAGTTCAAGTCCAGAGACAGTCCAAGATCAGCAGGAAATATGGCAGGCTGCCAAAGAAAGACTCGGCTACATGCAGGGTCCAAGCATGCCAAAAAGCTGCAGACCATTCCCAAAGCTTCTCCTTATATGCGGGAAGCAGACCACATTCCCTAGAGCAGCTACTTAGTTGCTAGTGGCAGATTCCACCATGGAGTTGATTGCCAGTCTCATCATGGGGAATAAGTACAACCAGCTGCCCAGCCACTGAAAACCAGGCCCAGCCAAGTTGACATATAACATTAACTACCACAACACCTAACAATAGTGAGCTATCTCAGTTGGGTTAGGACTAAATCCAAATAGTATATAGTAGGAATTCTGGAGAACAAGGCACTAAACTAATGTCTGCAGTTCATTCATTATTAGGTATATCAGCTAGGCAACTTGCTAAGTTGCAGTGAAATGAGACTCAAAAGTGCAATGGATTAAGCAAAATAAATTTTATTTCTCATTTATGTATCAGGTCAGAAATTGGTAGTTCAGGATCTGTAGGGTGACTCTGCCATTTTCAACAGGTAGCTCCCCCCACTGGGTCAAACTGATTCATTTCTCTCTATCTCCTAGTCAGTGGGAAAGAGAAAAGGCACTGGGGAAATGCATCCCCAATTAAATCCTTTAAGGGAAAGACAAGTAGTCTTTAGGAAGATGGTCAATTCCCTAGTTAAAATTCTATTCCTACAAACAATGAGGAACACAGATCATCAGGAACAAAATAAGCACTCTGACATACTACAGAACCTTACTAAGCTAAAAAAAAAAAAAATTGTTTTATAAACTTTCAGCTTTTCTTTGTCAATACCTGTTCACTCATAATTTTACATTTAGAAACCTAAATAATGATCATTATTCAAGAGCTTTACAAGTTAAGCACACATAATAATTTCTATTGCACTGTTATTTTCTAATTTTTCTTATAAAACTTTCCCCAGATGTATTGGTAGTATCATGGTCATGAGATAAATGGCAAGATTAATTCATTTTTAAAGGGTTATAATTTACTGGAATGGATTTGAGAAAATATATATATGTGTGTGTGTATATATATATATATATACACACATATACATAAAACTTCAGTAAACTTTAATCAATATAGAAATTTAATCTGTAAAAACAATCTAAGTTCAGATTGTTTCACTAAAAACCAAAACCCAAACTCACTGCCATCGAGTCAATCCTGACTCATGGCAATCCCTCCTGGGGTTTCCGAGGCAGTATCTCTACAGAAGTAGATTGCCCAGTTTTCCTTCTGAGGAGTGGCTGGTGTGTTTGAACTGCCTTCTGGTTAGCAGTCAAATGCCTTAGGCACTATGCCACCAGAGCTCCTAGATGTTTCACTATAAAGTTTTATTAAATATTTGAGGAAGAAAAAATTCCAATCTTACGTAAATTACTCCAGAGAATAACATATAGGCAGGTAACCTGGGGAAGGGCATCCTAAACAGTAATAGTGTAGAATGGACAAAGACAGAAAAGAATACAATGAGTTTGGGGAATAAGTGGTCTGGCATGGGTGGAGTTTAGGGGACCTATTAGAAAACATTTAAGGATAGAGCTGGGAAGTCAGGCCATGCCTAGCATGCTGAAGAATTTTGCTTTGTTTTGTAGACAGGATCTAATTAGAAGGTCAAACCAGACCTGCACTTATCTATGATAAGGGTCTGTGCTGCCAGATGATGCTGAGATACCACTTGCTGTTTTTGCCAGAAAAAAATATATCTATAGAATTAAACTCAATACCAACATCAAATGAGAACTCTTTGCTAATATCCTAGAAACCAAGAAACATCAATTACCTCTACAACTGCCTTTGCAAAGTACCCCGATTACAAGTCTCTATGAGGATTTATACAAGACTGCACCAGGAAGGCAGAATTGCAGAGCACAAGCTTCCACACCCTACTACTGGGTCCATAACATTTATGATAATAACAGCTAATATTTATTGAGCACTCTGTGTCAGATACAGTGAGTGCTAAGCACTTACCATTTGTTCGTTCAACTAATCTTCGTAATAACCCTGTGAAGCAGGTGCTATAATTTATCTGCATTTTACTGATGAGGAACAAGACTGAATGTGGTTAGGTAACTTGTCTAAGGTCACCCTGCTAACACGTGGCTGAGACAGGACTTGAACTTCCATCTCTCTGACAACACCATGTTCTTAAGTATTATGCTCTTCTGATCATGGCAGACATCACTAATTGATCATTCTTTTTACTCAGTACAGGCTGGACCTCTCAATTCCTCTTAGCATAGTGCTCTAAAAAGCCACTGTTAATTTATCAGAATTGGTACATGAGATGGGACCAATTGCTGTCCTTGGCCGGCATTTCAGAGATGTCGTCTTAGATGCAGCCTCAGATTCTAATTCAACACCGTAAGTCTGAATAAGCAACATCTAATGTACCTGCTACCATAGATTGTATTCTATCATCTTTACATGGAGTATTTACATTGACAGACCTTCCTAGACTGCTTTTCCAATCTGACCTATATCGATCAATTTGTTGTTGTGGAAAACTATACAAGGAATCCAAGCCATCCACAAGCTGTCTATGAGTTCACTGCTCATACATACTGTCTTCAGTGGGAAAATTGCAGAAGTGAAAGGTTATTGCCTTATGCTATGTGTGTCACATATCTGGATTGCTTTAATGAATGCAGAAGCTAGAAGCATTGTCAATGACTCAGAGTTGATTTGGATTTTGAAAAAGATTAGTGTATTCCTGGATATTTCCTAGGCATTAAAGGTACCTTGTTATTACAGAGTGGTAAGAAGCCTGAGTCAAGTATTCATATTAATTTCCTAAAGCCTTAATATTATAAGACTTATGGCCCTGTAAATTCATTCCTATTGTGCATATGCAGTATGCAGATTGAGTGTACCTATTGTGTAGATCAGGAGAACTTCCAGACAGACTGCTCTACCTTACTGAAGTGCTTTTTCTTTTATTTCCAAATTCCACAACACTCACAATTTGTCACCAAGTATTTGCATTGCACAAATAGTACCATGGCCTGAGAGGGTTCAGGAATTAAAAATGGTGAGTTCAGGGCCACATGGGACAAGAAGGGCTAAAAGGAAGGAGTCTGACAGGCCCAAGCAGGTATCTGATCCCTTGTAGAGAGAGAGAGAAATAGAAATGGCCCACTCAGATTTGAAGTTGGCCCTGGCAAGGACAGCTGGGTGGCACAGGAGCAGCATTGTAGCAAGGCAGTCTGTGTTTCAATGCTGGAGCAAGTGAATAGATGGAGGAGCAAGCTAAGGTCTAGGAGCCTGTGGGTATAGGCAGGCAGTAGTAGATATTGGAAGATGTGACAACATAGGCTAGAAACCCAAGCAGGGCTGAAATGTCAGGGGCAGGCCCCAGTCTAGAAAGGAGTGATGACAGGAGTTAGGTGAGGTGGCAGGCTAGGGAATCAAGATAGGGCTTTACTAAAGGGAGAGATAATGGAAGAATCCAACAGTTACTTTAGGTCAAAAGCCCAAACATGTAGACTTATGTGGACAATATAGTGAGAGAAGGGAGAGGCAGTGAGAAATTTAATCAATTTAGGGATAACTAGGGGAACTAGCTGGTAGCATAGTGCCTAAGGCACTTGACTGCTAACCAGAAGGCTGGCGGTTCAAACCCACCAGCCACTCCTCGGAAGGAAGGTTGGGCAATCCTACTTCCGTAGTGATACTGCCTCGGAAACCCAAGGAGGGGTCGCTATGAGTCGGGGCTGACTCGACAGCAAATAACAACAACAATAACAGGGGAACTAGCAGTCAAGTGCCTTAGGCACTACGCTACCAGAGCTCCTGCTAACCAGAAGGCTGGGGATTCAAGCCTACCTGTCACTCCTCAGAAGGAAGGTTGGGCAATCTACTTCCGTAGTGATACTGCCTTGGAAACTCAAGGTGGGGTCACTGTGAGTTGGGTCCAACCTGAAAAGAACTCTAGTAGCATAGTGCCTAAGGCACTTGACTGCTAACTAGAAGGCTGGCAATTCAAACCCACCAGCCACTCCTCGGAAGGAAGATGAGGCAATCTACTTCCATAGTGATACTGCCTCGGAAACCCAAGGAGGGGTTGCTAAGAGTCGGGTCCGACTCAATGGCACATAACAACAACAGGGGACCTAGATTCTGGGATGCTGGATTGTACAAAGGGTTGATACTGAAGAAGATGTGGGAGCTCAACAACCATGGTTGGTCTCACATACAGGTCTGGGAATGTGACTTCACACTAAACTCCCACAGGATGTGGGGCAATTGCTCTGATGCATGTGTCAGTTATTCTAGGGTTGTCTCAGGGCTATAAAGGGATCTTTATGTGTGGTGACAGGGAAGGCAATTGACATATGTTATAAACCTCTCATTTAATTCTCAAAATAACTTCCGATATGTGAAGATCCACCTAAGATCTCAGCTAGTAAATGATATAGCCAAGATCTAAGCTCATCTTTGCCTCCAAAAGCCTTGGCTCTCTCTACCTATCCAAATGCTTCTGAAAGGTCCTAGCCTCATACAGCCAGAAAAGACAGAGGCAAGTACCTCTGATGATCAGGAAAAGAGATCTGATTATATCATTATTCCAATGATTTTCCACCCTGGCTAGGCATTAGAATCTTCTAAAAACCAAACACACTGTCGTCGAGTTGATTGCGACTCCTAGAGACCCCTCCTTGGGTTTCCGAGGCGGTATCTCTATGGAAGTAGATTGCCCAGTCTTTCTTCTGAGGAGTGGTTGGTGGGTTTGAACTGCCAGCATTCTGGTTAGCAGTCAAATGCCTTAGGTCAAGAGAAATACACATCAGGACCACCCCAGAAATTCTGATTTTAATTGTTCTGTGGTGGTATTATTAGTTGCCATTAAATTCGGTTTTCATGATGACCCCGTGTACCTAATAACAAAACATTACCTGGTCCTTCACCTTCTTCATGATTATTGGCATACTTGCATCCATTGTTGTAGCCATGGTTAAGTGTCTTCCAACATAGGGGTTCATCTTTCAGAATTAAATTGGATAATATTCTGTTGTGAGCCATTGGGTTTCATTGGCTAATTTTTGGAAGTAGATTGCCAAGACTTCCTTCTTAGTCTGTCTTAACTGGGAAGCTTTGCTGAAACCTATTCCCCATGGGTGACCCTACTGGTATTTGAAAAACTGGTGGCATAGCTTCTAGTATAGCAAGCCAACACAGTACAATAAACAGGTAAGTAGTGAGGGGGTTAGTATTTCTCTTTAAAAGCTCCCCTGGTGATTCTAATGGGTCACTAGGGCCAAGAACCACATCATTTTCTTGTTTATGGGCCTTTAAACTAGAGTAATCTGCTCAGGTCTACTGGCCCATAGAAAAACAAAAACAAATCAAACACACTGCTGCTGAGTTGAACCTGACTCATAGCGACCCCTCCTTGGGCTTCCCAGGCAGTATCACTACAGAAGTAGATTGCTCAACTTTCCTTCCAAGGAGTGGCTGGTGGGTTTGAACTGCCAGCCTTCTGGTTAGCAGTCAAGTGCCTTAGGCACTCCACTACCATAGAAGAAAGCTAAAAAATGCAACTGGTATTGGCTACTATCACCCAGCACCTGGCTTCTTCCTCCCTGTTCCTGACCCACTTTTACTTTGTTCTCATCTCTGTCTCTCAGGTGCTGCTTTGCATAGGACCATCAATTCCTGCTCAGGCTGTGAAACTCAGTCCTTGATCTCCCTCCCCAGAAGGAGCCCAAGGAGCTGGGAGCAGGTTAGGGTTCTTGTCCTAGAAGCCAGTGGTGCTGAGGCTCTGGAATCTCACAAAGGGCTGTGGTGTATGCAGGTGAGAGAAGGGCTCCAAGGGAGCTAATCAAACCAACCAGTTGCACCTAGTCAGCTCTGACTCATGGCCAACTCACTGTGTTGGAGTAGAACTGTGATCCAAAGGGTTTTTGATGGCTGATTTTTCAGAAGTAGATTGTCAGGCCTTTCTTCCAAGGTACCCTGGGTGGATTTGAACCTCCATCCTTTAGGTCAGCAGCCCAGTGCATTAATCTAGGGAGTTCTCCAAGAAGGCAACAGAAGGTAAACCCAAGGACAACAGGCACGAGAGACCTAGGCACGTAGAATCCTGAAAAGAGATTCAGGGAAAACAGCACAGAGAGGAGTAGGGTTTGTAGCACAGGACAGGAGGAGGAGTCTGGAGAATTCCCCAGGGCAGACATACCTTCTGCAGCTGCTCTTTCCAGGAGGCTTAGGGCTATGTGAGGGCACCATGTGTACTGGCTTGGGCCTCTTTGTTTACCTGCATGAACTCAAGGAATTTGTGTTGCTGTTACCTTTATGCTGCTTCATCTTCAGATAAAAGGGTTGGCTGAAAAGACAGTACAGATGAATAAGGAAGCTTGAAGTAGAATTTTGGAGATTAGCCAGAGACTGGAGATTTCTCATTGCTCAATGTGTTTGTTGGTCCATGTTGCCTAAGACACTTGGTCTTGCTGAATTGCTGAGACATGCCTAGATCAATTTCATCTAGACTGAACTAAGAACTTAGAAGACAAATAGACACCTACTTTCTGCTTATTTTATCACACAAAGTGATCTTTGCCAGAATGGCAAGCTGGTCAAAGAGGGCTCCACCACTGCAGGGGTCTGGTTGGCAATGCCGTCTCCTTGGGCAAGAATTCAAATCTGTTTCTCTGTATTCAAAGTGTCTTGCTGATTTCCCTCCCCTTTGATTCAGTTGTCTCTCACTCCCTGCTGTGTTCTGAGTTAAAATGACCTTTCTTCTCCTGGAAAGGAGCTCTGGTGGTGTAGTGGTTAAAGCATTTGGCCAAAAGGTTGGTGGTTCGAACACCTACCAGCTGCTCTGTGAGAGAAAGATGAGGCAGTCTGCTTCCAAAAAGATTTGCAGCTTTGGAAATCACATGGGGGCAGTTCTACTCTGTCCTTACAGAGTTGCTAGGAATTGGAATCAACTTGACTGCAGTGGGTTTGGGTTTGGGTTCCTCCCCTGGAGAGGCCAGGCCACAGAACAGAGACTATTGAGAGAGTTTCTATCTTAAAAACACAGATTCCTGGGCCCCAAAACAAAATTACTGAATAAGAATCTCTGAGACGTGCTCCTCATTATTGTGGAAAAGTTACTGAAAATGAAATCTGCTCCCAAGCCAGAAAATCTTTCCACAAAAATAGAAGAGAAAGAGAAAATTTATTACTGAATAAGCATTAAACCAGGGAGATGTATCACAGGTACTTCACTAAAGAGATTGAAAGACAGGAAGAAATCTTACCCTTTATATAGCTGAGTGGATACACCTCATGACATTCATATTTAAGATAAAATTGCTAATTTTCTAGTATATGGCAAGATACCTGAAGTTATGCTAATATCCTTACAGGAAATAGGAAGATATAGGAGGTCACTGAAGTTACATTTCAAAAAGGTAGCTGGCAGATCTTTAAGAGGACCTTTTAGATTTACATACTTTCAAAGAGACAAAGAAAGAATTTACAACTACAAGTCATCTAAAGTGAATTCCAGAAGTGAAGAGGAGGAGGGGAGCCTCTTCCCTTCCTTACTTTTAACCAAACCAAACCAAATTTACTGCCACCAGTGGATTCCAATTCATAGTGACCCCCATTGGGGTTCCAAAACTGTAAATCTTTGTGGAAGCAGGCTGCCTCATCTTTCTTCTGCTGAGTGGCTGGTGGTTTCAAACTACTGACCTTTTGGTTAGCAGCTGAATGCCTTAACCACTACACCACCAAAAAAAAAAAAAAAAAAAAAAACCAACTCACTGCCATCAAGTCAGAACCAACTCATAGTGACCCCTCCTTGGGTTTCCAAGGCAGTATCACTACAGAAGTAAAGTGCCCAACTTTCCTTCCAAGGAGTGGCTGGGGGGTTTGAACTGCCAGCCTTCTGGTTAGCGGTCAAATGCCTTAGACACTACACCACCAGTACTCCTACTACATCACCAGAGCTCCTTTTTTCTTAACAGGGAGAATCAAAATCTCATTTTCAGTTTGCGCTTTTCCTTACCATCATCCAAACTGCCTCAATTAGCCTGAATGGAGGACAATCTACCTTTTGTATGTTGAGTTTACAGCTACTTCCATGCCTGAAGATGATTTATGTAATCAGGTACATAGGAGCTCTGGTGGCATAGTGCCTAAGACATTTGACCATTATTAACCTGAAGGCTGGCAGTTCAAACCCAGCAGCCACTCCTCAGAAAGAAGACTAGGCAATCCACTTTCTTAGAGACACTGCCTCGGAAACCCAAGAAGGGATTGCTATGAGTCGGGACCAACTTGATGGCAGTGA
>NW_006921630.1:9760920-9767389 GCF_000298275.1 Orycteropus afer afer
TATATATTGTTGTTGTTGTTTTTGTTGTTGTTGTTGTTATGTGCCATCAAGTTGGATCCGACTCATAGCGACCCCTCCTTGGGTTGCCAAAGCAGTATCACTAAGGAAGTAGATTGCCCAACCTTCCTTCTGAGGAGTGGCTGGTGGTTTTGAACCGCCAGCCTTCTGGTTAGCAATCAAGTGCCTTAGGCACTATGCTACCAGAGCTCCTATATATATAAAGATTTACTGTCTCTGAAACACAATGATGGTCACTGTGAGTCAGAATTGAGTGGGTTTGGTTTTTTTGATTTGGTATATGTACACCAAATCAAAAAACCAAACCCACTCAATTCTGACTCACAGTGACCATCATTGTGTTTCAGAGACAGTAAATCTTTACAGAAGTAGATTGCCCCATTTCCTTCCATGGAGCAGCTAGTGGGTTTGAACCACCAGCCTTCTGGTAAGCAGCCAAATGCCTTTGTCACTGTGCTACCAGAGCTTTTCACGTGTGTGTGTATTTATATATTTATGTATATATATAAATTGTTTCTGTCTTCTAAACTGTAAACCTATCTGTCTTTGTTGCTCTGTCAACTGGCATTGTACACAGCACATTAGTAAAAACCAAAAACACCTATTACCATTGAGTCAATTCCTATTCATGACAATCCCATGCGTCACAGAGTAGAACTGTGTTCCATAATGTTTTCTTGGCTGTAATCTTTATGAAAGTTAATCGCCAGGCCTTTCTTCTGCAGTGCTGCTGGGTGGGTTTGAACCATGAATCTTTAGGTTAGTAGCTGAGTGAAAACTACCTGTACCACCCAGGGACCCGGCACATTAGTCAGACAGACAGACAGATGATGCCGTCGAGTCAATTCCAGCTCGGGTTTCTGAAGCAGTATCTCTATGGAAGTAGATTGCCCAGTCTTCCTTCAACACTGGTTGAATTAACATGAATAAATTATTAAAGAACGAATGAATGAAGTCCTATATGAAGGAAGACTTATCATGCCACTATACCAATGTGACGCCCCCCCCCAAAAAAAAAAACACACCAAACTCACTGTCCCAGAGGTATGCTTTGTATCCATTGTGGCACTTTGTCAAGAGGGTGGCTTACTAGGGATTCAATTTGCATACCATCTGTTCTGGTTACCTAGTGCCGCTCTGACAGAAATATACCACAAATGGGATGGCCTTAACAAACAGGAATTTATTCTTACAATTTGGAGGCTTTAAGTCCAAGTTCAAAGTGCCAGGCTCTAGGGGCTGGGTGAAAGCCCTTCAATCTTGGGGTCCAGCTCTGCCTCCTGCTCCCAGCCCACTGGAGCTAGAGGTGTTTCTTCACTCAGATAGCAGCTGGCTGTTGAGGCTGAGAAGCCCCAAGGTTGACAAGTCAAAAGGCACAGTCCCGATGTTACCAAACCACAAGGCAGGCCATTAACTTAAGTCCACTGTAGCTCCCAAGGTCGGCAGAGCATAGCAGGCTACTGAGCAACAACACAGCTACATGCAGAGTCCAACTGTGCCAAAGGCTAGAGACCATTCTCAAAGCTTCTCCTTATATTCAAGAAGCAAACCACATACCCAAAGGCAGCTACCCAGCTGCTTGTGGTAGATCCCACCATGGAGTTGATTGCCAGTCTCCTCATGGGGATTAACTACCACCAGCTACCCAGCCACTCAACCAGGCCCAGCCAAGTTGACACACAAACCAAAGTACCACACCATCCCTTGGGCCTCCTTGGAGAAACAGCAACCAGACATGTGAGAAGTGCATTTGGCCCTGTAAATCTGAGGAACTCTGCAAATCCTTTAACTTGTCCCTCTGAATCCCTGCCACTCAGCAGGCATGGTTAGAAGCCCCAAGATCCTTACTTTGTGCTTCCTCACCATCCCCTCCCAGATCTCCTCTGGCATCTCAGACCCAACTTTGTGCCTCCTCTCTCCTCTTTCTGGCCTTTTGTTCTCTTCCCCATCCTTAGCTCTACCATGCCTCTCAGGGTCTGATGTTGGCACCCCTCCTGTTTCGCAATGAGCATCTGCCCTTCAGAGTGTATTTGAGGCTGCCACTCAGGGTCATGCCCTTCTCACGCAAGCTTGGCCTTCAAGCCCACTGCCCATAAGGCTGATTTTCCCTGGGCGTGTCAGAATCTGTGGGTCAGAATCAATCACCAGGACTGAGACTCAGTCAAAACTGGGACAAAAGTTCTCACTTGTATTCTCAGGGAGGGTTCCCAGGTGGGCAGGGAATTTACCCGGTGACTGGACAGAACTGGAGTGCCTAGACTTAGTCCAGTTGGTCTGGACTGAATGACTGTTGGTGGGAGGGACACATTTGGGTGGGACACATCTGTGGGCCACTTACTCAGAGTAAAACAAAGCCTCTCAGACATATGTCTCAAATGCTTGGGGGTGGGGTGGGGGGAGGAGATCCTCTAGACAACTGTAAAAAGATTCAAATAAAAAAAATTGTCCACTAACAACATTGTCAGAAACAAAGGGAGCAAGATCTCCCTGACTTTGGGGCCTCAATGAAAATAACCTTGTAGGTGGCAGCAGAGAACTGACAAAGACTAAGGAAATATGGAAGGAATCACAATAAGGTGGTGCTAAATATTAGAGAAAAAGAAAGGACAAATGGGCCCTCACAAAGCTGGCCTAAAAACCAAAAACCAAACCAAAACAAAAAACACCAAACTTATTGCCATCCAGTCTATTCCAACTCATAGCGACCCCCTTTGGCTTTCCCAGGCAATAAATCTTTACGGAAGTAGATTGCCCACTCTTCCTTCTGCGGAGTGGCTGGTGAATTTGAACCACCAATCTTCTGGTTAACAGTCGGGGCACGATGCCACTAGAGCTTGGCAGCAGCTACAGGCCAAAATCATCCGTGGATTAACTGTTAGGGCCACCAGGTGGCACTAGAGTAGAGACTGAGAGAGTACTTAGCGGCTCAGGAGGTCTGCGTGGAGCAGTGGGGGGAAGGAAGGATTTGAGGGACTGAGGGTCCGTCATTCCACTGGTGGTAGCTCAGAGGTGCAGATGTGTAGACATACTTTGGTCCTCACACGTCTGCGAGTGGAAACTAAAGGGACACATGCCATCTTGCTTTCCCAGACACCAGATTCCCAGCTGACCTCTGATATACATTTCAAAACAAATGGCACCTAAGTGTCACTTAGGTGTCACTGACCTGAGAAAAGAAATTCACTTCCCAGTTTTCTGCTTCAGTGAGAATTCTCTACGTGATTGCAAACTAGGTAGAATATGTAAAAAGAGCCTAACATCGTGTAGGATATCCAGTAAGTGCCCAATAAACGTCAGTTCCCTTTCTTAAATAAGCCCCATTTGATTCTGCTGCCAACCTAGCACCCCGTTTGATCTATGCGCCCCAGTAAAGGGAAGCATTCTTGGCCTAGGAAAGACTTGGTAAAGCCCTCAGCCCCTCCTGAGGCCAGAGCCCCTTTTGTCCCAGCGCCTTTGTTGTTGCAGATTTCTCACTGTGAGGCCTAACCAGCTGCCAAGGGCCACCCTGGGAGCTGGAATCTCAGCTCACAAACAGAGCATTATAGCCCTCTGTCTTCTGCCCCCTCCCCAGCCTGTTTACCCCAGCCCCACCCCCAGCCCCAGCAGCCTGCCCCCGCACACCCTCACCCCGTGACCCCCCTTCCCCAACAATGTGTTTCTAATCTGCTCAGGAACTGTCACCACGCTCGGTTTTTCCTGCCTGGCCTAATCAGCTTCTCCTGTGGGCCTCCGCGTCCCGGGGTGTGTAACCCAGAGGCTCGCACGGAGTGATCAGATTGCAAGAACAGTATGTTTTTCTCCCTGCCTCTGCTTGTTTTCTTCAGGGGCTGGGGCCAGCCGCCTGAGTCGTCTTTCTCTTGCTCCACCATGCACACGCCCTCACACGTGCTCTGACTTCACCTGTAGGAGATAGCAGACTCCGGGAACTGCACAGGAAGTGCCAGGGTGCCTCACCTGGAGTAAAGTTGTGGGCTGGTATGCTACAGGGAAGTCAGATTGCTGCTGCTTTGAGGACAGGCCTGGGCGTCTGGTAGAATGCAGAATGAGGGCTGGACTGGGAATTTGCAGATCAGTTCTGACCAGATCTCTTAACATGTTTTGTTCTTTCCTTGTGCTGCTGTGGGTTTTCTTCCCCCTTCCCTGTGCTGAGCTGTCTTTTCTTAGCTTAGCCAGGCTCCTGTGAACTGGTTCCAATAAGTAGTAAACACCATGGTTTCCCAGGCCACACTATTGCTTCCTTTCCTCATTTTCTTTGAAAATGCAAGCAAAAAAAGAAAAAGAAAGTTTGCTATGTTAATGATAAGCAAAGGGGATACATTTATAAAGAACGTTTAAATGTAATGTTTATTGAGTACCTTCTTCTCTCCTTTCTTGTACTTGGCAGTAGTAGATAAGAAATCAGCTATGGGGCAATACTTGAAAAAATGTACACCCTTTGAGAGTAGTATTAAAATAAATATTTTCAATAAAAACATTAAGCAGTTCATATTAAAGTATGGACATGTTTATCCCCAGAAGGAATTGGAGCTACTTCTATGGGATCAAATTTTCCACAAGAGTTGGTAACAAGGTGACTAGGAGTGTAAGATACAAACCTGGCCTCAAAGAATTCATAAGGTTAGCAAGGAGGGTGAGGAGGAATTTACTTCTAGTGAGCCAACAATGCTCCTGCTCCTCAAAGATGGGCAGTTTGAACTCATCGGCTGCTCCGTGGGATAAAGACCTGGCTATCTGCTCTTGTGGGAGCTCTGGTAGCATAGTGCCTAAGGCACCTGACTGCTAACCAGAAGGCTTGCGGTTCAAAACCACCAGTGACTCCTCAGAAGGAGGGTTGGGCAATCTACTTCTGTAGTGATACTGCCTTGGATACCCAAGGAGGAGTTGCTATGAGTCGGGTCTGACTCGACGGCACATAACAACAACAACATCTGCTCTCCTAGAGATTCAAAACCAAACCAAATACACTACCACTGAGTCAATTCTGGCTTATAGTGACACCCATTGGGTTTCCAAGGCAGTAAATCTTTACGAAAGTATATTGCCCATCTTTCTTCTGCAGAGTGGCTGGTGGGTTTGAACAGCCAACCTTCAGGTTAGCAGTCAAATGCCTTCGGCACTGTGCTACCAGAAGTCCTTATAGAGGTTATAGCCTAGGAAATCCTATGAGGCAGTTTTATTGAGTCATATTGGGTGGCTGTGAGTCACAATCTGCTTGATGGCACACAACAACTTTTAGCCCTTGAGTCCCTGGGTGGTTAACATGCTTGGCTGCTAACTGAAGAGTTGGTGGTTCGAGTGCACCCAGGGGCATCTCAGAAGACAGGCCTGGTGATCTACTTCAAAGTCACTGAAAACCCTATGGTGTACAGTTCTACTATGACACACATGGGGTTGCCATGAGTCAGAATCAACTCAACAGCAATTTTTTTTTCTTGCAACTTGTTTTTCACCCTCAGCCCCAGCTCAGTTTGAGTAGTCTTCCACCTCATTCCTAGGCCCCAGTGTTCTCTCTCTCTTTTCTGTCTTCCTCATTTTTGAAAGCTACTCTCAGGAAAGGGTCTAAAATCAGCCATTTATATTCTGAGTTGGTAAAAAGAAATCAAAGAATTTTGGTAGTCGTAGGAGGGACCTTAAAATGACCTAACAATAGCTTCAATTGGTAGATGAGGAAACCAAGGCCCTGAGAGGTGACATGTTCTCAGCCATGGTTCCACAGCATGACTTAGCGGCAGAGGTAGGAAAGGATCCTGCTCCTTGGTTTCTTGGAGTGTTCCTTCCACCAGGCTCCATTGCTCCACTAGGACGAATAAAAAGCCTATTTCATGTTAACTGCTGTGGGGTCTAAGTGAGCTCTGGTAGCATAATGCCTAAGGCATCTGACTGCTAACCAGAAGGTTGGCTGTTCAAACCCACCAGCCACTCTGCGGAAGGAAGACTGGGCAATCTACTTCCATAAAGATTTACCATCTCAGAAACCCAAAGGGGTCACTATGAGTAGGAATCAACTCGATGGCAGCGAGTTTGGTTTTTTTTTTTTTTTTTTTTTTTTTTTGGTGTAGGGTCTTAGGCAATTCGCTGTAAGTAGTAAAAGAGGCTCCCTCCAGGGTATGTGAGGAGTATATGGGATCATGCAGTTGAGCTTTGTCTTAGTGCCTGCATGTGGCATTAGCTCAGAAGTGGTTGCTATGAATACCAAACCAAACCCATTGCTGTTGACTTGGATTCGACTCAAAGCAATACCTCCTTGGGTTTCCAAGGCAGTAATGGGAGCTCTGGTAGCGCAGTGCCTAAAGCATTTGACTGCTAACCAGAAGGCTGGCAGTTCAAACTCACCAGCCACTCCTAGGAATAAAGGGAGCTCTGGTAGCATAGTGGCTAAGACACTTGCCTGCTAACCAGACGGCTGGCGGTTCAAACCCACCAGCCACTCCTCGGAAGGAAGGTTGGGCAA
>NW_006921630.1:9767499-9774670 GCF_000298275.1 Orycteropus afer afer
CTTGGAAACCCAAGGAGGGGGTGTTATGAGCTGGATCCTACTCAACGGCAGTGCATTTGTTTTTTTTTTTTTTTTTTGGTTTTTATCACTATGGAAGTAGATTGCCCGACCTTCCTTCTGAGTAGTGGGTTGTGGGTTTGAACCCAGCCTTCTGGTTAACAGTCAAATGCCTTAGGCACTATGCCACAAGAGCTCCCATAGTGTCATATAATTGAGGAATGGGGAGACAGGATGAGGAAAAACAGCAGAGCTGTCCTGATGTCTAAAAGGGCTTCTCTGCTTCCACATCAGGGCAAACCTGCTACATGTATAAAGAATGATTTTTACGTTGTTCTTGAGTCAATTCCAGCTTACAGTGGCCCTATAGTGCACTTAGAGGATAGATTGCCCCATAGAGTTTTCTAGGCTTTCTTCTGAGAAGTGGCTGGTGGTTTGAACTGCCAACCTTTCAGTTAGCAGCTAAGTGCTTAATCACTGCTCCACCAGGGCTCCTTTGCCCCTAAAAGACTTGGCAAAAGAATAGAATGGGTATCTGCCATCTAATAGAGACTTGTTGAGATCAGAATACTAAGTGATTCTTTCAAGGATTTATCATATGTTAAAATGCCTCATCTTTGGGCTGTGGGAATATTGGGCAATCTACTTCCATAGTGATACCAGCTTGGAAACCCAAGGAGGGATCACTATGAGTTGTATCCGACTCAACAGCAGTGAGTAGACTTGCCCAAATATTCCAGAGTAACCGATTTTCATGTTCATAATCTTCTCTGAGATAAATTTGGAGTAAATAGAGTGCAAGGGAAAAGAGTTCTCAATGTAGAATCAGAAAATCTGGATTTGTGTCCAGATCCACCATTTACTAGTTTCTAATCCACTCCTCAGAAGGAAGATGGGGCAATCTACTTCTGTAGTGATACTGCCTCAGAAACCCAAGGAGGGGTCGCTATGAGTCAGATCTGACTTGACAGCACATAACAACAACAACAACAACAACAATCAAAGAATATATTGACGCAGTGGCTACAATGATGGGCTTAAGTACAGCAAGGATTGTGAGACTGGCACAGGACTGGGCAGTGTTTCATTCTGTTGTACATAGGGCCGCTATGAGTCGGAGCCAACTCGAGCACCTCACAACAACAATCAAAGACAAATTGAGGTTGAAAGCAAGAGCTATTTTCTATGTGTGTGAAGCAGGATTTTAAGGCAAGAGGCTTAGAAAGCCTATCAATACTTAAGTGATTCTTTCAAGGATTTATCATATGTTAAAATGCCTCATTCAAAACCATTTATTTCAAGACATACATTTCACATCTAAAGCCTTATTTCCTGGATTCTAAGAAGCCACTGACTGTGTGGCACAGCAGCAAATTAATAACAACTTTTCAGGGGGAAAGAGAAAAAAAACACTTCTATGTAAAATGTGCACATAATTACAAAACACAGGATTTCTGAAATGTCTTGTGTGAAGACTGTCTTGGAACTAAAGAAACGGTGATATTGTTCCTGTTTTGACAGGGGCCTGGCGTGAGCAGGACAGAAGTCTGTGCACATACAGTTGCTCCTTTAACATTCCCCAAATTCTCTCTCATAAATACCACTTATTTCACAAGTACCTCTCTTAGTTCTTCAGTCTTCCATTTCCCTATTATTTAAACCTTCCAACAGTTTGGCCAATGGCATTGGTGCCATTTGCTGCCTAGACTTCTCCTGGCAAAAACCATCTCACTGATGATGGTGTTTGGTCTGTGTGGTGCTCACCATATCTCAGGGTCACCAACCCCGTTTTGACCATATCCATGAACATCTGGTTTTACTATTTATTTCATTACTTTTCTTTGAACAGATTTATTACTTAAATTAATTTGCTTCAGAAGAAAACTTTACAGATCCATTTTACATGCAAAATCATTATCACATCTGTATATAGAAAGTAAGCATACAAATAAGGAAATGAAAACATGAAACAATGAAAACAATGTTATTAATTTTATTGCTGTAAAGGTAATAAATTTATCATTTATTCATGTATGTCTTAGAGACCTGTTGTTTTGTTGTTAGTTGCTGTCAAGACAGCTCATGTGACCTTATGTATAATGGAGCAAGAGTTGCCTAGTCTTTTGCCATCTTCCTGAGAGTTGGTATGGTTGAGTCCATTGGTAAGGCTACTGTGTCAAACAATGTCATTGAAAGTTTTCCTGAGAGAGTTGTGGTTAGGATCTGACTCATAATGACCCTATGAACAACAGAATGACACACTGCCCAGTCCTGCACCATCCTCACGATTTTTACTATGTTTGAGCCCATTGTTTTAGTCATGTGTCAGTCCATGTTGTTGAAGGTCCTTCTCTTTTTTGCTGACCCTTTTCTTTACCAAGCATGATGTCCTTCTCTCCAGGAACTAGTCCCTCCTGTTAACATGCATAAACTACAAAGTATCTCCATCCTTGTTCTTGAGGAGCATTTGGTCTGTTCTTCTTCTAAGACAGATTTGTTCATTTTTCTGGCAGCCCATGGTATATTTAATATTATTCACACACTCTGCAGTTCAAAGGCATCAGTTCTTCTTTGGTCTTTCTTATTCATTGTCCAGCCTTTGAATGCATATGAGGTGATTGAAAATATCATGGTTTGGGTCAAGCATACCTTAGTCATAATTTCAATCAAAGTGACATTTTTGCTTTTTAACACTTTCAAGAGGTCTTTTGCAATAGATTTTCCCTATGTAATATGTTGTTTGATTTCTTGACTGGTTCTTCCATGGGTGGTGATTGTGGATCCAAGTAAAATGAAATCCTTGACAACTTCAAACTTTTCTCCATTTATCATGATGTTGCTTATTGGTCCAGTTGTGATGATTTTTGTTCTCTTTATGTTGAGGTGTAATCCATACTGAAGACTGTAGTCTTTGATCTTCATCAGTAGGTGTTACAAGTCATCTTCACTTTCGGCAAGCAAAGTCATATCATCTGCATATTGAATGTTGTTAATGAGTTTTCTTCCAGTCCTGGTAAGTGTTCTTCTTCATACAGTCCAGTTTCCTGGATTATTTGCTCATAAGATTGAATAAGTATGGTGAAAGGATACAATCCTGACACACATCATTTCTGATTTTAAACTATGCAGTATCCTCTTGTTCTGTTCAAATGACTGCTTCTTGTTCTATGTACAGGTTCTTCATAAACATAAGGAAGTATTCTGGACTTCCCATTTTTCACAGTGTCACCCACAATTTCTTATGATCTATGTAGTCAAATGCCTTTGCATAGTCAATAAAACACAGGTAAACATCTTTCTCATGTTCTCTACTTTAAGCCAAGAGGTATGTGATATCAGTGGTAACGTTCTTCACTCCACATCCTCTTCTTAATCCAGTTTGAGTTTCTGGCACTTCCCTGTCGATGTTCTGCTGCAAATGTTTTATCTTCAGCAAAATTTTACTTGCATGTGATATTAGTGATATTGTTTGATAATTTCTATATCCTATTGGATCACTTTTTGTGGTAGTTATGTTTGTGTGTCAACTTGGCTGGGCCTGGTTGAGTGGCTGGGCAGCTGATGGTAGTTATTCCCCATGATGAGACTGGCAATCAACTCCATGGTGGGATCTACCACAAGGAGCTGAATAGCTGCCTTTGGGTTATGATCTGCTTCCTGTATATAAGGAGAAGCTTTGAGAATGGTCTCTAGCCTATGGCACGCTTGGACCCTGCATGTAGCCATGTCATTGCTCAGCAGCCTGCTATGCTCTGCCAACCTTGGGACTTACAATGGACTTAAGTTAATGGTCTGCTGTGTGGTTTGGTAACATCGGGACTGTGCCTTTTTACTTGTCAAACTGGGGGCTTCTCAGACTCAGCAGCTAGCAGCTATCTGAGTGAAGAAATGCCTCTAGCTCCAGGAGGCAGAGCTGGACCCCAAGGTTGAGGGGCTTTCACCCAGCCCCTAGAGCCTGGCACTTTGAACTTGGACTTAAAGCCTCCAAATTGTAAGAATAAACTCCTGTTTAAGCCATCCCATTTGCGGTTTATTTCTGTCAGAGTGGCACTAGGTAACCAGAACACCTTTGTTTGCAATGGGCATGAATATGGATTTCTTCCAGTTGGTTGGCCAGGTAGTTGTCTGCCAAATCCCTTGGCATAGAAGAGTGAGCACCTTCAGTGATGCATCTGTTTGTTGAAATATTTCTATTGGTATTTTGTCAATTCCTGGAAACTTGTTGTTCGACAGTGCCTTCAGTGCAGCTTGAACTTCTTCCTTTGCTATCATTGGTTCTTGGTCATATGCTACCTTCTGAGATGGTTGGACACAGACCAATTCTTTTTGATTACTCTGTGTAATCCTTCCATCTTCTTTTCATGCTTCCTGGGTTGTTCAATATTTTGCCCATAGAACCAAAAAACCAAACGCACTGCTATCAAATTGATTCTGACTCATAGCAACCCCCTTTGGGTTTCCAAGGCAGTAAATCTTTACGGAAGTAGATCACCCAGTCTTCCTTCCACAGAGTGGCTGGTGGGTTTGAACCACCAACCTTCTGGTTAGCAGTCAAATGCCTTAGGCACTGTGCCACCAGAGCTCCATTTTGCCCACAGAATCCTTCAGTATTGCAACTGAAGGCTTCATTAATTTCTTTATTTATTTCAGCATGAGAGATGCTGATCATGTTCTTCCCTTTTGGTTTTCTAACTCCAGGTCTTTGCAAAATAGATTATAATACTTTAGTTTATCTTCTTGAGTTGCCCTTTGAAATCTGTTCAGCTTTTTTTACTTCATTTTTCCATTCACTTTAGCTAATTTTCATTCAAGAGTAAGTTTCAGAGTATCTTCTGACATGCATTTTGGGTTTTGTTTTTTCTTTCCCCTATCTTTTTAAATTACCCTTTGCTTTCTTCATGTGTGATGTTCTTGATGTCATACCACAACTCATCTTGTCTTCAGTCATTAGTGTTCAGTGTATGAAATCTGTTCTTCAGAAAATCTCTAAATTGAGGTGGGATATACTCAAGGCCATAATTTGGCTCTTGTGGACTTGTTTTAACTGTCTTCACCTTCAACTTAAAGTTTCATATGAGCAATTGATGGTCTGTTCCACAGTTAGTCCATGGTCTTGTTCTGACTGATGCTATTGAATCATATCTCTTTGCACAAATGTAGTCCAACTGCTGATCCTTCTTTGTTTCCAACTTTCACATTCCAAATGTAGTCAATTTGATTCCAGTTTATTGCATCTGGCAAGGTCCACCTATATAGTTGCCATTTATATTGTTGAAAAGATATTTTCAATGACTAAGTTATTGATCTTGCAAAATTCATTCTTATATCACCTATCTATCATCTATCTTGGTTTCTATCCCAAGGCCATGTTTCCAACTGCTGATCCAGTAATTATAAATGCATATTGATAGAATGTTTGATCAATTTCGGACTGCAGAACTTGGTAAAAATCTTCAATTTTTACCTTTGGCAATAGTGGATAGTGCATAAATTTGAATAATAGTTGTATTAACTGGTCTTTCTTGTAGGCATATGGATATTATACTATCAATGACAACATTGTACTTCAGGATAGATCTTGAAATATTTTTTTAAATGAATGCAATGCCATTCCTCCCTCTTCAATTTCTCATTCCCAGTAGAGCATATGATTGTCTGATTCATAAAGGCCAATTCCAGCCCATTTCAACTCACTAATGCCTAGGATACCAATCTTCAAGCATTCCATTTCATTTTTTACAATTTCCAATTTTCCTAAATTCGTACCTTGTACATATTATATTCCTCTCATTAATAGAAGTTGGCAACTGTTTCTTCTCCTGTGGTCATGCTACATCAGCAACTGAAAGTCCCAAAAGTTTTACTCCATCCACGTCATTAAGATCAACTCTACTTTGAGGAGACAGCTCTTCCCCAGTCATATTTTGAATGCCTTCCAACTTGAGGGGCTTATCTTCTGGTACTGTATTAGACAATATTCCCCTGCTATTCATAAGATTTTCAGTGGCCATTTTTCTCCCCCCAGAAGTGGACCTGACCATAACCATCTTTCTAGTTTGTCTTAGCCTGGAAACTCTGCTGAAACCTGTCCACCATGGGTAACCCTGGTGGTATTTGAAATATTGGTAGCATAGCTTCCAGCCTCACAGCAACATGCAAGCCACCAAGGTTTGACAAAAGTGACAGATGAGAGATCTGCTATATGCTAGTTCAGTTGTAGGTTTATACTTAATCAGTGAAAAAGAAATATTCAACTCTATGTGACTAAGTTTGGTTTAAAGGGACAGTCATTTATTAATGCAGTGCACTTGCACACCAGATGAGACACATTGGCTTCCTGTCATCAGCTGATCGAGGCTTAGGCAGAAGGGAGAATGTCAGTTCCCAGCAATCTTGTTCCTGTTTGTCTCACTGCGCATGTCCATGGGCAAGGTTAATTTTCAGTTGTCTCCTGAGACACATTAACATGCTTATCACCTGTTTCTAGGGGAAATAGCATGAAAATAATGTGTAAATCAACTTTTCACTCCATTCAGTTCTTAAGGAACTGAGTTATTATGTTCACTTATTTGTCTTCAATCAGTCCTATCTGTCTTAACCAGGATGGGGGGAATAGTCGAGCTTTCATCCTATTCAGCTCTTAAGGAACTGAGTTATCATGTTTACTTATCTGTCTTAAACCTGGGATGCAGGCTCAACTTTGACTCCACTTGGTTTCAGCTCCATTTGCCTGAAGGATGGCAGGGACATACAGAAGGCAGACAATGGGAAAGGAGACAGGTGGTGAGTGTATAAGTGCTTCCAACTAGAGAATAAAGGATCACAGTATCCTGCTTACTTAGATAACATCCAAACAAAACAAGGAAAACAAAAATCGTGGGCAAGTCACACCAACATACAATCACCAATTAAATATAAACACAAAAATGTCACAATGTCTCAGAGACAACAGAGCATCACAGTCCCCACAAAGAAGCAAGATAAAGCAGGAGAAACAAGGGACCAGGATATAGATCCAAAACACATCCCTGAGGAAGAAGCAGTGTTGAAACTCCCTGATGTTGTTGTTGTTGCTTTGTGCTGTTGAGTCAGACCTGACTCATAGTGACCCCTCCTTGGGTTTCTGAGGCAGTATCACTACGGAAGTAGATTGCCCCATCTTCCTTCCGAGGAG
>NW_006921630.1:9774895-9777022 GCF_000298275.1 Orycteropus afer afer
CCAGAAGATTAATACTAAATTTTCAGAAATAGATAACACATTGAAAAGGCATAGGAGTAGAATTGAATCAATGGAAAACAGAGTTAGTGAGATTGAAGACAAATACCTCAATACTTGTTTGGAAAGGGATCAACCAGAAAAAAAGATCAAAACAAAATGAAAAAATCCTAAGGATCATGTGGGATACCATCAAAAGGCATAACCTATGTGTAGTAGGAATTTCAGAGCAGGAAGAGACAAACAAAACCACAGAGAAAATAATTGAAGATTTGTTGGAAGAGAATTTCCCTGGTATGATGAAAGATGAGAATATATCCATTCAAGAATTCCAACAAACCCCAAACAGGATAGACCCCAAAAGAAGATCACCAAGACACATCATAATCAGACTCACCTAAACCAAAGAGACAAAAAAGGAATCCTGAAAGCAGCACAGGGAAAAATGAAAAGTTACCTACAAAGAGCAATCAATAAGCTTGGATTTCTTGGCAGAAACCCTAAAGATGAGAAGACAATGGGATGGTATATGTAAAACCCTGAAAGAGAAAAAATTCCAGCCAAGAATTATATACCCAGCAAAATTGTCCCTCAAATATGATGGTGAAATTAGGACATTTCCAAATAAGCAGAAAACAACAGAATTTGTTAAAACCAGACCAACCTTACAAGAGATGCTAAAGGGAGTCCTTTGGATAGAGAACCAACAATAGCAAACAACGATTGACCGTTAACACACAGGATGACATAACCCAGAAACCAACCCAGTTACGGAAGTATCCAAAGTAAATAAGCCTACAAGATTATAAACAGAAGCCAGGGACATCAATTGACAAATGAGGACAACTACAAACCAAAAAGAGGGAAAAATTGTATAGTTACAGAACTTCTAAAAGATAGGGAAGTCAAGTCAACTGCAAGATAGAATGGACTGTTCTAAACTTGGGAAGAAAATTATAAATCACAGGGAAACCTCAAAGAAAACTGATAAACCTTCACATCGAAATAAAAAAAGGGACCAGCAAAAATGTTTAGCAAATATTAAAACAATAGCAATGAAGGAAGTGATAACACAATTCATAAGCAAAATGAGCTCAGCACTGAAAATTATGTGGAACAAAGAAATCAGCAACACCACAAAAAAGCACATAACAAAATGACAGCAATAAATTCATACTCATCGATAATTACATTCTGACAAGGGGCTTATCTTTAAAATTTATAGAAAACTCCAACACCTCAACAACAAAAAGATGAACAAACTAATTAAAAAATGGTCAGAAGACATGCATAGACATTTCACCAAAGAGGATATTTAGGCGGCCAACAAATACATGAAGAAATGCTCACGATCATTAGCCATCAGAGAGATGCAAATCAAAACACCAGTGAGATACCATCTCACCCCAGCACTAATGGCAAAATTCAACAGGATAGAAAATAACAAATGCTGCCAAGGATGTGGAGAGATTGGGAGTCTCATGCACTGCTGGTGGAGCCGTCAAATGAAACAACCACTGTGGAAAACACTGGCGATTCCTTTAAGAGCTGGAATTAGAACTACCATTTGACCCAGCAATCCCATTACTAGGTACATATCCTAAAGAAGTGAGAGCCAGGACAAGAACAGATACATGCACACCCGTGTTCATCGCAGCACTATTTACAATAGCAAAAAGATGAAAACAACCTACGTGCCCATCAACAGAAGAATGGGTAACCAAACTATGGTACATACACACAGTGGAATACTATGCAGCCCTAAAGAATAATGTAGAATCTGCAAAACACTGCATAACATGGATGAACTTGGAGGATATTATGCTGAGTGAAATAGTCAATTACAGAAGGACAAATAGAATATTAGTTCATTATTATAAAAAGTTAAGGAAAGGTTTATATATGGAAGGAAATTTTCTTCGTTGGTTACCAGGGATGGGAGGGAAGGGGAGGGAACACTGAAAAGGAAAATAACTGCACTGACCCATGTCACTTTGGTTTTGTGTATTTCGCTGCACATAAATTGTATTTCAATAAAATGTATTTAAAACAAATAAATAAATATTGTTGTTGTTGTTATGTGCTGTCGAATCAGGCCTGACTCATAGTGACCCCTCCTTGGGTTTCCAA
>NW_006921630.1:9777777-9778977 GCF_000298275.1 Orycteropus afer afer
TTTTTTTTGTCAATTGTTTGATGTACAAGAAGAAGGTCAGCTACCATTTATTGAGCATTAACTATGTTTTATGCAAGATTATATTATTTAACTCTCACAATAACCTAAGGAGCTCTAGTGGCACAGTGCCTAAGGCATTTGACTGCTAACCAGAAGGTTGGTGCTTCAAACCCACTAGTTGCTCCACAGAATGAAGATGAGGCAATATACTTCCATAAAGATTTACCACCTTGGAAATCCAATGGAGGTCACTATGAGTCAGAATCAACTCGATGGCTATGGGTGGTGGGTGGTATAATAACCTAATGAGTTAGGTGCTCTGCTTGTCTCTATTTTATAGATGAGAAAACCAAGTTTCAGTCAAGTCAAGTGATTTAAGGTAGCAGCATTAATGGTGGACTCAAGACTGTAATTTAGGTCTGGTCATCAGAGCCAGGGCCATGCTCTGAGCCTCCATGTTTGTCTGCCTCAACGGAGGTTCCTGTACAACATGAGGGTACAATTATGCTCGAGCCTTTCTCATGAGCTGTGGCCTCAGAACAGGCACACAAGGAGGGGATGCTGTGTCCCATTGTAGATTCCTACGGCCCAACACTACCTGCAAACTCAGATGGTGAACAAAAAAGACTGTGGACATAGGTGTGGATGATAGTACCGTCATCCGTCGTCCCTCAATATCTGTGGGAGATAGGTTCTAGGAACCCCAGTGGATACCAAAATCCCTGGATGCTCAAGTCCCTTACATAAAATGGTGTAGTATTTGCAATAACTTATGTGCATTCTCCTGTATACTTTAAACTATGTCTAGGTTACTTATAATACTTAATACAATGTAAATGCTGTGTAAATAGCACTTTATCCTCCCTCTTAGCCTTTGAGAGATTTCTTGGACTACTTACTTGCTATTTTTTCCCAAAAAATATTTTCTATCTGTGGTTCATTGAATCCATGCATGTGGGACTCTAGGATATGGAGGTCTGAGTGTATATGCAGAAGTAACCAATGGCCCCAGAGCCTGTAAAAGAAACCACAGTGCCCTCTCCCTGGCCTGGACCCACCTCCTACCATGCATCCTTCCTTCCTTTAGCCCCTTCCCAATAATTGGTAAGGAGCTCTGGTAGCATAGTGCCTAAGGCACTTGACTGCTAACCAGAAGGCTGGTGGTTCAAACCCAGCAGCCACTCCTCGGAAGGAAGGTTG
>NW_006921630.1:9780072-9801267 GCF_000298275.1 Orycteropus afer afer
CGGAAGGAAGGTTGGGCAATCCTACTTCCGTAGTGATACTGCCTCGGAAACCCAAGGAGGGGTCGCTAGGAGTCAGAGCCGACTCGACGGCAAACAACAACAACAACAACAACAACAACAACAATATGAGCCATTTCCTTGAGATAAATTTCCCTCTCTCTCTCATACCTTTTCCAAAGAAAGGCAATCCAACAGAATGCAAAAATTATTGGACAATATGGAGCTCTGGTAGTGTAGTGCCTAAGGCATTTGACTGCTAACCAGAGGGCTGGTGGTTCATGACTTGTTTAAAGATCACTTCCTCCTTGAAGCCTTTCTTGATCCCCCTCTCTAGATGGAAATGATTTCACAATACTGTGAAATAAATGAGGGCACAAATGGTTTGCCCTCAATGACTAACTGAAAGGTTAATAGTTTGAACCTACCCAGTGGCACTGTGGAAGAAAGTCCTGGTAATCTATTTCCATAAAAATAACAGCAAAGAAACTCTGGAAAATTTCATTCTATAACACAAAGAGTCATTATGAGTCAGAATTGACTTACTGGCAACATTTTTCTTTTTTTAAAAAAAAAAATAAATATATCCTCATATCCTTCATAAGGCAGGTATCACTTTTTCTCTTGGATTTTAGGTACAATAGTTTTATTTATCTTTCTAGCTTATAAACTGGTTGAGACAGGATTTATATCATTTTCCTCATGTGGTGGTTAAGTTTATGTGTCAACTTGGCTGGGCCTGGTGGAGTGGCTGGGCAGCTGAATGTAGTTATTCCCCATGGTGAGATTAGTAATAATCTCTATGGTGGAATACATTGGAGCAGCAGAGTAGCTGCTTTGGGTATGTAGTCTGCTTTCCTAATATAAGAAACAGCTTTGGGAATGGTCTTTAGCTTATGGCACACTTGAACTCCGCATGCAGCCATGTTGTTGTTCAGTAGCGTGCCATGCTATGTCGACCTTGGGACTTTCAATAGACTTGAATTAATGGCCTGCTGTGTGGTTTGGTAACATTGGGACTGTGCATTTTTACTTGCCAACCTTGGGCTTGTCAGCCTCAGCAGCCAGCAGCTGAGTGAAGGAAAACTTCCAGCTTCAGTGGGCCGGGACCAGGAGGCAGAGCTGAAGCCCAAGGATGAATGGCTTTCACCCAGCCCCTAGAGCCTGGCACTTTGAACTTGGACTTAAAGCCTCCAAACTGTGAGAAAATAAACTCATGTTTGATCAAGCCATGCTATTTGTAGTATATTCTTGTCAGAGGGGCACTAGGTAACCAGAACACCTAGTGATTCCCACCAAAAATTGTTGTTATTAGTAGCAAATGGGATCTTAAAAGCTTGCAAGCGGCCATCTAGATGCAACAAGGGGTCTCTCCTCATCCAGAGAAAAGAAGAATGAAGAAAACCAAAGATGAATGAAAACAATTAGTCCAAGGGACTAGTGAACCATGAGACCAGAAGAACTAGATGGTGCCCAGCTACCACTGTCAACCACTCAGAAAGGGATCAGAGTGGTAGAAAAATGTGGAACAAAACTCAAAATCATAAAAAAAAAAAAAAACTAGGCTTACTGGTCTAATAGAGCCTGGTAAATCCCCTGAGACTATGGCCCCTAGCCACCTTTCAGGCCTGGAATTGAAGTCACTCCTGTGGCTTCCAGCCAAACAATAGACAGGACTATAAGGTGAAAATTTACAGCAGGTAGGTACACTCCTTAGAACAATCAATCATGAGAGAGCAGAAGAGCAGTATCTGCACAAGGAGATAGTTCAGAGGGCAAGAAAGCATAGGAAAGAAGGACACAGGGAAAGGTAACTACAGGAGAAGTGGGAAGAGACCTGTTACATTATGGGAACTGCAATCAATGCCATGAAACAAAATGTGTATGAACTGCTGTATGGAAAATGAATTTTCTTTGTAAACTTTCATCCAGATCACAATAAAAAAAAAAAAAAGTGTTGTTGTTAGTTGCCGTTGAGTTGATTTTGACTCCTGGCAACCCCATGTGTGCAGAGTAGAACTGCTCTATGGGGTTTTCAAGACTGGAACCTTTTGGAAGCAGATCACCAGGCTTGTCTTCTCAGGTGCCTCTGAATGAGTTTGAACTGCTAACCTTTCAGTTAGTAGTCCAGTGCTTAAACCATTTGCCTATCTCAGGTATTCACATATGGTTTAATGCATGAATGAATATATAGTTAAAAGTTTTATTGTTATTATTGTTATTTGTTTAGTTTATTTCTTTTCTGGAATGTTTCCATTTCTTTATCAGAATGAGATAACACTAACTGCTTAAAACATTCCAAGTAATGGATCAATGTGAGCTTATGCAAGACTAAGATAATATTTTGTAGTTTGTATTTGACAGCCTTCTGACAATCTCCAATATTTTATTGGCCATTTAAAGTTGCAGTAACACATTGACCCAAAGTCTTTTGGGAAAAGTTGAGGCCTTTCCTGGATCCTAACTGGAAGTTCAATGCTTATCATCTTGAAATGGAATATGGCTACATTTCTCATATCTGCATTACTTTGCTGACATTTTCACTAACCTAAAAATATTCTGGCTAACACACAGTATGAAGATTGCACTAAGGACTCATTCAAAATACAGATTTTATGGAGATGTTGAGGAGCCCTGATGGCAAAATAGTTAAGTACTTAGCTGTTAGCCAAAGGTTTGGTGGTTCAAACCCATTCAGCATCTCCATGGGAGTTAGACTTGGCAGTCTGTTCCCAGGAAGATTACAGGCTAGAAAACCCTATGAGGTAGTTCTACTCTGTGACATGGGGTTGCTATGAGTTGAAATCAACTCGAAGGCATTTAACATTACAATAACAGTGGCAATGTTAACAATTTTTTAAAGGTACCACTATTACCGGGAAAGTCTCAAACTTTAACTCTTTAGTGGCAAAATAAACTTTAATATTTAAAGTATTCACATGAGTTAGCCTGAATTTCTGGCCCATGCTGGAATGTAGAATTGTCAATTGTGATAAGTATGGGCTAAGCCTTCATTCTGTGCACATACACTGTGAGTATTTTACTAACATTATTCAAACTATATTGTGCATTCACATGCAGCTAGTGTTGTACAGAATATTGAAAGGCACAATCTGCAAGGAAGTCAAAGGTCCAATAGCTGCCTTTTGGATCCAAAACTGCTCTTTTTAAAAAAACCTGAGGGTGTGCAAAGAAGAAAGGGAAATAATGATTACCCAGTAATTACTGCTGCAATCATATTGCATTACCTATGTGACTATTTTCTTTCAAAGAGATCATAGTGCTTGAAAAAATAAGGGTTTTCAACTCATTTTAACTTTTAGTCTTCTGTTTTTCTAGTATATAAAAGGAATTTGCTTTGTGTCTTATATCAGAATTCCAAAGCCATCCCAGAAGCAGCAAAATTCAAAGGTTAATGTGTATAAAGAATTACCTAAAGAGTTTCTTGTCAAAATACAGACTCATAAGCCCCTCCCCAGACCCATTCATTGTTCAGCATCTGTACAGTAGTCTGTGTTCTTTTAACAAGGTCTCCTAGGATTCCGGGGCTCTGGTAGCCTAGTGCCTAAGGTACTTGACTGTTAATCAGAAGGCTGGCGGTTCAAACCCACCAGTCACTCCTTGGAAGGGAGATGGGGCAATTTACTTCTGTAATGATAGTGCCTCAGGAACCCAAGGAGAGGTCACTATGAGTCGAGTCCAACTCAACAGCACATAACAACAACAACAATCTAGGATTCAGACCAGAGGTTCAGGACCAGATTTTTGAGAAAAAAATTAGAAGTGGTAAATGAGAAAGATTGTGAGGGAATTTTCCCAACATCCCCAGCTAACAGAAAAGAAAGGTGCTTAATTTGTATGAGAGTCTCTGGTGCAAATAATTGAGTGCTCAGCTACAAAATAAAAGGTTGGTGGTTTTAATCCATCCAGAAGCACATCAGAAATAGGCCTGGTGGTCAACTTCTGAAAGATCACAGTCATAAAATACCAGACGGAGCAGAGTTTTACTCTAATACACATGGGTTGACATGAGTTGGAATTGACTTGGTGACAACAGATTTTTTTTTTTTTTCTCATTTTGTATGAGTTGTGGGGTCAATACAGGCCCTCTCCTGGCCCCTGCTCACCACCAGAACTCCTTGGGCCAAATTGGCATGATGGAAATGCCAGAGACTCAGAGCACAAGAAGATCAGGTCCTTTCCCCAACCACCTGTAAGATTTGGGGGGAATCACTTCACTTCACTTCTCAGATTACCATTTATGAATGAGAAGATGTACCTGATTAGGGCAGCACTGTCCACTAACAACATAATACAAGCCATATATACAACTGTAAATTTCCTAGTAGTTACATTTTAAAAAGTGAAAAGAAGCAGGTGAAAATGATAATATATTTTGTTTAACTCAATATATAAAAAACATAATTTCAACATGTAATCAAAATGAAATTATTAATGAGATATTTTACATTCATTTTTTTTGGAGGGGAGGGGGACTATGTCTTGGGAATCTGGGGTATATTTTTTGCTTTCACCATACCTCAATTCAGACAAGTCACATTTCAAGATGCTCTTTAGCCACAAATGACTAGTGACTCTGTATTGGACAGTGTAGCTATAGAGCTGGAGTTGGTAAACTATGCTTAAAACTGGATTGCTGCCTGTTGTGTGTGTTTTTTTTTTTTTTTTTAATGGCCTGTTCACTAAGAAGGAGTCCCTGAGTAACAAAAATGGTTATGTGCTTGTCTGCTAACTGAAGGTTGGTGGTTTGAGTCCACTCAGAGGAGCTAAGAATGGTTTTTACAGTTTAAATGATTGAGAAAGAAAGAAAAAATAAATAAAAACTGAAAAGGAGACTAATATTTCAAGATGTAAAAAATCAATGGAATTTAAGTTTCAGGTCTACAAAAAAATGAATGTCCATTCATTTACCTATTGTCTGGGGCTGTTTTTGTACAACAGCTTGAGTTGAGTAGTTGCAACAGAGACTATATGGCCTATAAAGCCTAAAATATTTACTACCTGGTCTCTGCAGATAAAATTTATCAACTCCTACTCTAGTGAATCCCAGAGAGAAAGCATATGAGCTGACCCTGGAGAGCTGACTCCCTCTAGCCCTCTGCCACTTGCATATAAGCAAAGATTGAGTGATGCTTGCCTTGGATGACATAACAAGTTTCAATCCAACATAATGGGGGACTGGATGGATAGTAGAGGTTCAGGATGCCGGCCAATGACATGGATTACTGATAGAGAACCATAGCAAAAAGGAAAGCAAGGCAGGCCTAGCATAAGGGCTTGGAACAAGGAGGGATGTCATTGGTGGCAGAGCGCTAAGTAAGGGCCAGGGTTAGTGGTGGTGTCCTATGGGAGAAGAGACCCTGAAGTTGGACTTGGCCAACTTAAAAAATCTGACCTATTTGCCTGTGGAGGGATTTTGGATTTGAGTCTACTAAAATGAGTATACATAATAGCAGCAGTCTGTTATTTGCCACCATTTTGCCTTTAAAGATCTATTCTTACCTAGCAATAGGATTTTAAACCTCTTCCAAAGTCCATTTCTTGAAGTGCATCCTCAAACTCCTGGTCTTTCCTGTATGGAGTCTGGGATTTGTTTGTTGCTTAGTTTTTCTGTGACCCTGACTGGTATGTGGATGATGGGGCTGTGTAGCACAGGCCCTTGAGTGCAGGACTGTAATTACCTATGAACCTTTCCAGGGCAATAATTACCTGGGATTTAGCTACATCAAAGACATGGTTTGATCCATCAACCCATTGTCCTGCCCCAACCCTTCCAGTTCCTGTAAAATATCTTTGGGCAAAATAAAGATAACGTTTATTATTATTATTATTATTATTTTTTTTTTTTTTGTCTTTTAAACAATTGGGAAAATATGACCAAGCCTTGGGGAAAGAAAAAAAAAATAATAATAAAATGTTTCCCTGACCTCTTTGATCCATTTCCTTGTGAGTTATAAATTAGTGGTAATATTTCTTTAATGTGGCAGCATTTTTGCTGTATAATTCCATAAATCTTTCTACTCTTAGACCTTTCACCTCTGTAATTTTATTTTAGTCTGAAGAACAATCCAGTGTTGTGGGTAAGGTATTATTAGTTGAATTTTTACAGATGAAGAAACTGAGGACCAGAGAGGTCAAGAGATTTGCTGAAGTTCATACAACTAGTTTTAATAGCCCCGTTGAGACACAGACAAAGTCTTCTGACTGTGGGATTCAGAGATTTCCTGCTATATTTTGCTGGTTACCTGTTTTTACCCTCTTCTTCCTTTCTTTGTCTCAACATTACTTCATCTCAACTCATTTCAACTTTATACTTTCTCCACCCTTCAAGTGCTATCTGCCTATCTATCCTTCATGGGCTCTCTCAAGCAGCTCTGCCTGCCTCTGGCCCCCTCAGCATTGCTCCTTGCTAGACCAACCGAGTCACAGTCTAGTCTCGAGAGCCCCTCTTCTCTTCACTCATTTAGTCCTACATTCTGCTTTTCAGTTCACAATTTTCAAGCTAAAGCCCACTTCATGATGTGGAACGAAAGGAAAATCTTGTTCAAACTTAAGGGACTCAATTCCCAGCCAGGATTCTCTTATGCTCTAGGACATTTCCTGGGAGCTCAAGAGCTGATGTGGATTTTTCAAAGCATTCATAGGTTAATATTAATCAGCTTAATTTTTTTTTTTTTTTTTAAGATTGCAAAATGTTAGAGCAGGAAGATAATTTGGAGATGATCTTATCCATCATTCTGATTACACATGAGGAAGTGAGGCCCAAGGAGATGTCTGAAATGCAACTCCCATCCAAGTACAAGGGGAAGGAGTTGGGCAACATAAAATCTTGTAATGATAAGATTGTTTTATTTGTAAAAGACTTTGGATTCATTTGTTTAATTTATCCTTAAGACTTTACATGATTGTTGTGTGCTTGGATTACCAGAATATCATCAGTCAAAATGAAGGACCAGAAAGCATGAGAACGGGATTTTTCTTCTGAAATTTTCTCTCTTTTTGCAGCTCCACTATTGAGTTTTCTGTGCACCTCTGAAATGTCTCGTAGTCCTTTACTGATATATTTATTCATTCATTTAACTAGCATTTGTCAAGTCAAGCCATCTCTGCATGTCAGACACATTGCTAGATCAATCGTGCCATCACAAAGCTTACCATCTGATTGGAGAAAGGGACACATTGGCAGGCACCTGATGCAGTGTGACCTGTTTTAATAGGGAGGTGGGCTCAGGGGCAGAGGGAGTGCCTGGGCAGACACCAAACCTGGACCTGAGAAGTAAGCTTGGGTAGTTTTACACAAGCAGGCCACCAACCTCAGGGCAGCATTTAGAAGAATGCGTCAAATTTAGCCATTCTTTCATTTTTTTCAATCAATAGTTAATGAGGACCTACCATGTACAAGGTGTTATAATAACACATTGTGAGTACAGGGTTAATAGAAACAGAAAAACTCCTCAAATCATTGACCCTTACAGTTTAGTCAGGAGTCATACAATAACAAGTAAAGAAATATTTATAAAGTGTGAAGTGCTAAGAAGAAATGAAAAGGGTACAGAGAGAATGAGGGAACCTATTAAAATATCAGGTAAGGCTTCTCTAAGGATCTGACATTAGATAGAACATGGAAGATAAGAAGGAACTCACCAAGTGAAAAGCCAGGAAAGAACGTTCTAGACTGAGGTACCTGGGTGTGCAAAGGCTCTGTTTCAGAAAGCAACTTGTCCTATTTTGTTGCTGTTGTGAGTTATTGTTGAGTTGACTTATGTACAACAGAATGAAATGTTGCTCGTCCTTCCCAGTTGATCATCAGCATGCTTGAATCTCTTGTTGCTTTCTAATCTAAGGACCTCAATTTCTATCATTATATTGAACAATATTTTGGCGGTTCAAACCCACCAGCAACTCCTTGGAAGGAAGGTTGGGCAATCTACTTCCGTAGTGATACTGCCTCAGCAACCCAAGGAGGGGTCGCTATGAGTCGGGGCCGACTCGACAGCACACAACAACAATTTTCAGAAGTAGATTGCTAGCTCTTTTCCCTAATCTGTCTTAGTCTGGAAGCTCTGCTTAAACCTGTCTACCATGGGTGACCCTCCTGGTATTTGAAATGCTGGTGACATAGTTTCTAGCATCGTAGCAACATACAAGCTGCCACAGTCTAACAAACTGACAGATGAGTGAGTAGTAGTAGCCTGTTTTAGGAATTGCAGAAAGGCCTGTGTATCTGGAACATAGTAAATAAGAAAGGAAGAGAAGGCATGAGATACTGCTAGAGAGGAAAGAAAGCAAAGTCTAGTCTATTCAGGGTTTTGTCAGCCAAAGAAAAAGTGGGTGGCAAAGACTTTGCAAACAGAAGAAATGGAAAGAAATGGCCTGGCAAAGGCCTAGAGATGCAAAGATAGTTGGGGAATCAGTGTGTAAGAATGCCGGTCTACCGTGTGGAAGCCTGTAATCCCTATACAGCATGAACTGGCCACCAAGAGGCCTCGGTCATTCCTAATCTGGGTCTAATGAATGTTTCTAATAGACTAAAATTGTCCAATGTGTCCCTGAGTCATTCCATGCCATTCTAACCAGCTACTAGAGGCAAATTTAAGAGGACAAACTGTAAAACAGCAGTGCAGTCTCCCAGTCTGGGTGACAACAAACTCTGCAGTCCCTATGAGATCAATAATGCAATGCACTGCTGCTGAGTTGGATCTGACTCACAGTGACCCCTCTTTGGGTTTCCAGGACAGTACCTCTTTGGAAGTAGATTGCCCAGCCTTCCTTCTGAGGAGTGGCTGGTGGGTTTGAACTGCCAGCCTTCTGGTTAGTAGTTAAATGCCTTAGATACTATGCCACCAGAGCTCCTATGAGATCAGTAGGACTTCTGAATTGAGAAGGGCAATGACAGCCGGCCAGCAGGGAGACAGGCAACTAGCCAATGGTTCATGTTAGGATGACAATGGAAGAAAGAATAAAAAATGCAAGAGAAAAAGAAGGACTCTGTCTTCAAACAGTTGGGAAACATCCTCTGCTTGCCTTCATCTGCCAACTGGGGAGGGCAACAGCAGCAGGACAAGAGGTCAGGAGGAAGCATTCAATCCTGGAGACCCTGCCTGCTACACGGAGACCTGTTGGAGTTTATGCCACTGGGCCGGATGCCGGAAATAGGAGACACAGAGGATGTCATGCCCAGTCCCTGTTGATGCCAGGGTCTGCCCTAAAGAATGGACGTCAGCAAACAGAACACTATTCAAAGCCTGCAGCAGGCAGGGTTCCCATGGCAACCAAAAGTCCCCCAGCAGCTTCTAGTACCCTCTCTTCTTGGGCTAAATTTTCCACTTGGATCCCACCTATGCTTTGGATAAAGTACAGGTTGGATAGGAGGTGCTGGGGGAAGGCAGTAGTGAAGGGATGCTGAGGGTGGGAGGAAAAAAAAATCTGATTTCCATATTAAGTGTTAAGTTCGAGAATTAAGCAAAGATAGAATCTGGCTGTGTTTATTCAAACCTGATTTTCCTTCCAGTTCTGGCATTTGCCCAAGGCCCTTTTATAGCCAAAGGCCACTGGTCACTGCTTCCTTCTGGCCCTACCCTAGTCATCATTCTTGCCTGCTGGAAGGATGCTCTGCCCAATATTGTTTCCAAGTCAATTAACGGTTCCTCCCCCAATCCCAGTTGGCTGAGGTCCCGCTGCCCTGTTAGTAGTTGACAGTTTAAGGGGAAGGGAAAGGCACCTAAATGAAATGAATGTTAAAGAAAATTGACTCCTGGGAGGGTGATCTATGTTTGTTGGAGATCCTGGATAGAGTGGGAGAACAATGTGGAACAAAATTCAAAATCATAAAAAAAAAAAAAAAGGGGAACCAGGTTTTCTGGGCTAATAGAGCTGGGGGAACCCCTGAAACAATGGCCTCTAGTTGTCCTTCATGTCTGGAATTAAACCCACTCCCATGGCTTCTAGCCAAAAAAAAAGACAGGCATATGAGTTGAACATTTGCATTAGGTAGATGCACTCCTTGGAGAGCTCAATGATGGGAGAATAGAAGGGCCATGTATGCTCAGGGAGACAGCTTGGGGGGCAGGAGTGCATAGGAAGGAAGGACACAGGGAAGAGGTAACTATGGGGAGGAAGTGGGAAGAGAGCTGTTGCATTGTGGGAAATTGCAGTCAATGTCATGAGACAAAGTGTATGTGAACTGCTGTATGGAAAATGAACTTGTTCTGTAAACTTTCACCTGAATCACAATAAAAATTAAAAAACAAAGAAAAAGAAAAAAGAAAGAAGGAAAGAAAATGGATTCCTGGAACCCATTCCCAAGAGTCATAGTCTATTTTTCGCAAGCACCTTAGTTTATTCAGGTTCTGATGGATGCTGAACATACACTAAAGAAACACTGATCTCAGGGTTCACCTAGATGGGAATGTAGCCAAGGCTATGGATTAAACAGACTTCCAAGCATATAGCAAGAATTCAGGCCAGTGTGGCAAATGGATCAGAAAAAATATTGCCTCTTCTACAAGGAGAGGTGTCTCCCAACCCCGAGGGTTTGCAGTTCTCAAGCCATTTGCAGCTGCTGAGCGTCTTTCAGCATCTTTCAGATGACATGAAAATTTTTCAAAAGAAGGAGTTTCTGAGTTCTCTTTCTCATGAAATAAATTGCATTTCCTCTTATAAACATTCCAGGATCTCTAAGAATGGGAAGGGCAGGGTTCAAGCAATGCTTAAATTAAAGTGGGTTCACTGGTTGTCACTTTGGATTACAACAACCGAAGTAAGATCCAGGGAAAGTCACATGAAATGAACTAGAAAATGAACAGAAATGAAGAAATGAGCATGACAGAAAAGCTGAGAGGAATTTCTCTCATGTTGGAAACAGGAGGAAATGTTTGTGTTGACCTTGTTTTCCTCTTTGGTGTTGATTAGATTTAAGTGAGGTTGTTTTTATTTTTGTGTGCAGGGAACATTTATGTGTGTGTGTGTGTGTGTGTGTGCTGAGCCTTGTGTGGCCCTTAGTTGTCCTACTTAAGGAGAAAAAAAAAGAAATTAAGGGAATATGAGACAGAATATTTTAATTCTTAAAGAAACAGGTGAGGAAGGAATGGAAAGTGACCGAGTCTCAGCTGTAGAGACAAAGATGAGGGATGGCTTGAGAAGAACATGTGCTAGCAATATATTGAAAATGAAAACAAAGGTATTTCCCTAACAGAGCCACTGCTCAAAGTCCATGTATCTTAACACTAAGCATTTATGTTTATATTCCCTGCATAGATTCATCCGCCACCTGCCTGTCAGTTTGTTGTATTGTGGTGGTTCTGTGTTGCTACGATGCTGGAAGCTAAGCCATCAATATTTCAAATACCAGCAGGGTCAACTATGGTGGACAGGTTTCAGTAGAGTTTCAAGACTAAAACAGACTAGGAAGAAAGACCTACTTCCAAAAATTCGCCAGTGAAAACCCTATGGATCACAATAGAATATCGTCTGATAAAATGCTGGAAGATGAGCCCTTAGGTTGGAAGGCACTACGTAACAGCCTCAACAATGAACTCAAACATACCAAAGATCATGAAGATGGAAGAAGACCAGGCAACGTTTCATTCTTATATACATGAGATGGTGATTAGTTATGGCTGAGTGGAAAGCAAATAACAACAATGTTTATCTTACCCTATATATGTTTATAAAGGAACCTTGATGGTGCAATGGTTAAGTGCTTGGCTGCTAACCAAAAGGTTAGCAGTTCAAACTCACCCAGCAGCACAATGAAACAAAGACCTGGAGATCTGCCTTTGTAAAGATTACAATCAAGAAAACTCTCCTGAGCAGTTCTCCTTTGTCCTTTTCAGTCTCAAAGGGAAAGAGGCCATTGTGCAACAAGCATGTACAGGCCTCAGGCCCCAGGAAGGCTCAGCAGAAGAAGCCTGGATCATGTGTCTTCCCTTCAGCAGAAATGTTGAATATGGATGTCAGCAAAGTCCACCCTTCTGGGATACCTCTGCAAAGAATTATCGAACCAAAACAGCAAAAAGACAAAAATAGGAAACTCTGTCGTCCTACTAAACATTTCAATAAGGAGAGGAGTCCATGGACTCTGTGACATTTTTCAGAGGGAAATTAAAAGTCAGGAAATGTTTGAGGGCACATGTGGTACTCCCTGACTTTTCAGATCATCCCTGCACCCCATTACCACTGTCTTCTTTGCCCACTAATTCCATATTTCTTACTTTCAGGTTCTGGAAGCTAGGAAACAAATGGTGGGCTCTCTTGCCTGGTTTCTCTGTTTATTTGTTTCTTCTTTTTGTGTGTGTGTGTGTGTGTGTGTGTTAGAGGGGTCTGGCCACTTATAGTCAAATACAGGAGGAAAGGAACTGACATTCTTTGCAATCATGTGGGCAAGCAAATATTATGTAGAGGCAAGTACTGGACACCATAAAAGCACCTATTATTTTTGGCAGACCATCCTGAAATGATTATATTTCCCAGGGTTCAGAAAGCAAACTAAGAATTTATTTAAAAGAAAAATGATACCTACCTATGCATACTCTGGAAACCCTGTTTAATATGATATACATACAGTCAACTAATATACTATGTTTAAGACATTCTCAAGCTTCTTAACTTGAGCTTCTAGCCCCTATCTCTATTCACTTTCTCATAGATGTGCCTAATGATATAAAAGAGGTGGTCTGCTCTATGCTACCTCTTGGAGGTACTTGGGCAATAACATAATTGTGGCTTTTAGAATAAATCCTGGAAATTGCCATCATTGGAGCCCATGTATACAGTATGCATACCAAACAGTTTAGGTTACTATCTTCTTTAGTTTTATATGATAGAACTGGAACAATGCTTAAATAGCACCTTTCCCAATTCCCTTAGTACCTCATTCCAAGTCATCTGGGATGCCCCAGGGTGGCCTTTCCTAATAAGCATATTGTCCTTACCACACACAGAGTTCACCAATTCATTGCTCTCCATTTTTTCCATATGGATAATAGTCCATGTTTCCACCTAGATTTTAACTTCCCTCTTTGGCCTTCCTCTTCTTCTTCCCTGGCATGTGGCCTTTTACTCTAAGTCCTTGTCTACTGATTATATGAAATCTCTACTCTGTGTGCATTCATTCAAAGGGGGGAAATCAAGCTGAAGAATGTCTTTCCTAATTTCCTTATGAGACAAAGTTCAGCCAGAAGGGAGAAGTGTGAGTTTCTAAAGAGGTATCTAACCACGTGAAAGAGACTTTGCTGAATTTTCCAAGATACTGCCTGTGATTAGCAAAATGTTGGTTACATTGTTTTCAGCTGCCGGAAACTGAAAACTTCCACTCAAGCAAGCTTAAATAATAAGAACATATTATTACACATAACTTAAAGTTCAGGAATAACTTGGGTTCCAGGAGTGATATGGATCAATGCCACTCAATGATATTATTAAGGATATAGGTTATTTCCGTCCTTCCACTCTGCTGTCATCAGCATCAGCTTCCTTCAAAGGCTGTTCTTCTTATAATAAGATGGCTGTCACTGATGTCAGGGCTATGTGCTCCTCGTTCATGCCAGGTTGAGAGAATGAATGGAAGAAATCTCATCCCAAAGTGCTCTCCTTTAGTCTGATGGGATCAGACTAAATAGTGTCCCATCCCTGGTCTAATAGCAGTTGCTAAGGGAACGTCATGTGCTGACTGGTAGACACCAGAGTTTCTCAATAGTGACACTATTGCCATTGTGGCTTGGGCTATTCTTGTTATAGGGGCTTGTTTTGGTTACTTAGTGCCACTCTGACAAGAATATACCACAAATGGGATGGCCTTAACAAACAGGAGTTTATTCTCTTACAGTTCCGGAGGCTAGAAGTTCAAGTTCAAAGTGCCAGGCTCTAGGGGCTAGGTGAAAGCCCCTCAGCATTGGGCTTCAGTTCTGCCTCCAGCTCCTGGCCCACTGAAACTAGAGGCTTTTTTCTTCACTCAGATAGCTGCTAGCTGCTGAGGCTGCCAAGCCCAAGGTTGACAAGTAAAAAGGCACAGTCCCGATGTTACCAAATCACATGGAAGACCATTAATTCAAGTCCATTGTTTAAGTGCCCAGGTTGACAGAGCACAGCAGGCTGCTGAACAACAACATGGCTATATGCAAGGTCCAAGCATGCCACAAGCTAGAGAACATTCCCCAAAACTTCTCCTTATATACAGGAAGCAGACCACATTCCCTAAGGCAGTTACTCAGCTGCTCATAGTTGATCCCACCATGGAGGTGATTACCAGTCTCATCATGGGGAATAACTACCACCAGCTGCCCAGCCACTCAACCAGGCCCAGCCAAGTTGACACACAAACTGAACTACCACAGGGCTGTTTTGTGCACTATAAGATGTTTAGCATCTATCCTTAGCCTCCATAGCATTGTCCTTAGTTGTGACAATCAAAAATAAATACCTACAGACATTACCAAATACACCCTGGGGGGAAAATCACTCCTGATTTAATCACTTCTATTTAATCTCTCTGTGCCTTAGTTTTGTCATCTCTAAAATGGGACCATGAGAGTAGCTCTCATATGGGAATTGAATGAATCAACATATGTAAATATATAGAATATACTAAGCACTATACAAATGTTAACTATTAATTTTACCCACTACTCTTAGTGTCTGGAATATAGGAGATATTCAATCGATATCTTTTGAATTAATTGACTAATTAATTAATTCAGCAGGAAAGTTCTTGGTCTAAG
Organism: Orycteropus afer afer; assembly: GCF_000298275.1. NCBI lineage: Eukaryota > Metazoa > Chordata > Mammalia > Tubulidentata > Orycteropodidae > Orycteropus > Orycteropus afer. Next base: position 9,794,808 of record NW_006921630.1, read on the forward strand.
TAATACCACACATATAGTACAGCAAGATAATATTCTGAATTCCATTCATGGAAGAGTTCTGAAGCTGAGCTTATGCTCCGAATTTGTGGAGTATTTAATTTTATTTAAACTCATTCCACCTAGAAGAAACCTGGTATCCTCACTAGAAATTAGGGCCATATTACACTCATAAAGCTAAAACCTGCTGCCTTTCAGAATTAGCCTGGTCACTATGGAATGAGAAGGATGAACAAATGGGAATAAGGTGCCTTAGAGGAACCTGCTGAGTCATTCATTTAACACAAGGAGTGAGTCCACTCAGCACCATGTGCTGGAAACCAAGACAAATCATTCCCCTTATTGAATGCTGTAGAGTTGGAAATGCAGTCGGAAGTCCAGCGAATAGAGGGACTGGGAGAAGTAGCGTCTTGATGACATTATGCAAATGTTCATGACTTGTTTTCCATTTGTTAATGTTCATAATAACAATGCTGTTTTATATCTGAACAGTGCCCCATATAGTGTAAAAAATTGCTTTCACATGCCTCTCTGAAAGTATTGGATGAAAGGGGAAGTGAATCCATCTCCCAAAGACATTTCATCTCTAGAAGCTGAGCTGGTCCTGAAGGAGAACTTAAACAGGCCCCTCAAACTGGCCAAAGTTCAATGCCTGCCAATATCAGGGCCTAGGAAGCCAGGTGTCTGATCATAAAACCTTTCATGCAAAGACTGTAGTGGCAAAAGTGTTTCTCCAGGGATATTACTCAGCAAATTAGCATAGAGTAGTGAGTATGGTAAGGAGCCCTAGTGATACAGTAGTTAAAGTGCTCAGTGGCTAGCCAAAAGGCCAGTGGTTCGAACCCACCAGCCTCTATGTGGGAGAAAGATGTAGCAAGTAGTCTGCTTCTATAAAGATTTAAACCCTTGGAAACCTTGTAGGTCAGTTCTATTCTGTCTTAAAGGGTCACTATAAGTTGCAACTGAGTTGGGAGAAGGGGATTTGATATTTTTGGTTAGTGAGCGAGGTGAATCAGGGAAATATGATGGGAAAGGTGAATAATAACAGCTGGTTAGACGTGGTGGGTTGAACACATGTGCTCACCACCCTGAAACTCCAGTAATACACCAGAATAAAAGATGAAAGAAAACACATTGATATATAAAATCTGTATATAAATCCTCAAGGACAAAGACAATGGGAGAGGAGGCAACACCAGATAAGAAACATTGGAAGCAAGAGACTAAAGAAGACATAACTACATACAAAGATGTTCCATGTTCATGGATTGGAAGACTCAATATTTTAAGATGTCAATACTACCCAAAATGATCTGTAGATTCAGCATAATCCTGATCAAAATTCCAACACCCTTCTTAGAAATGGAAAAACTAGTCTTCAACTTTATATGCAATGGCAAGAGGCCCCAAATAACTAAGGCAATGTTAAAAGAAAAGAACAAAGTAGGAGGACTCACACTTTATGTTTTTACAACATACTGTATAGCTTCAGTAATCAAAATAGCCTACTACTAGTATAACAATCAGGAGCTCTGGTGGCATAGTGCCTAAGGCACTTGACTGCTAACCAGAAGGCTGGAAGTTCAAACCCACCAGCCACTCCTAAGAAGGAAGGTTGGGCAATCTACTTCTGTAGTAATACTGCCTCAGAAACCCAAGGAGAGGTCACTATATGAGTTGTATCCAACTCGACAGCAGTGAGTTGACTAGTATAACAATAGACACACAGACCAATGGAATAGAACTGAGAGTGCAGAAATAAACCCACACCTATGGTCAACTGATTTTGACAGAGGTACTAAGTTCATTGATGGATAAAAAGAAACATTGGATGCTATTAGAAAGAAGGAAATAAAATGTGTGTTGGGGAGCTGAGGAGGTTGTGAAGAATAGAGCGGTAAAGTCTCTTCTTCAGGATGGTTATTAGGTGCTGTTGAGTCAGTTCCAACTCATGGCTGCTGTTGTTGTTAGGTCCATTAAGTTGATTCTGATGTACAATGACCCTATGTGACAAAGTAGAACTGCCCCATAGAATTTCCTTGGCTGTAATCTTTATAGGAGCACATCACCAGGTCTTTCTCCCTCAGAGCTGGTGAGCAGGTTCGAACTCTCGGCCTTTCCATGAGCATCTGAGTACTTGACCATTGCTCCATGGGGGCTTTTTGACTCATGGCTACCTTGTATATAACAGAATGAAATGTTCCTCTGTCCTGTGTCATTTTCACCCTAGGATGTCAATAGGTTATTACTATTCTAATAAAATTTTGTCATCAACAATTGTAAAATGATTGATATAAAACTGTAAGATCAATAAATAACATATTGTTTAGAAAAATGGTGGTAAATATGAAAAGAAATAGCTAACAGAAGAGATTGTTCTTGGGATGTGGGAAACAGGATTCAGAAGAATGAAGCAGGGAAACTTGATTTTTTTATTACAAGCCTTGTAATATTAGGAGTCCCTGGGTGGTGCAACTACTTAATGCATTCAACTGCTAACTGAAAGTTTGGAGGTTCAAGTCTAGCCAGAGGTATTTCAGAAAAAAGACCTGGTGATCTGTCTCCAAAAAATCAGTCATTGAAAGCCCTGTGGAGCACATCTCTACTCTGACACACATGGGGTGGCCATGAACCAGAGTCAACTTGATAGTAACTTGTTTGTAGTACTATTGCCTTTTTAGATTGTTACATATGTTTCTTTCATAAAAATCAAAATTTGATTTAATTTAAACAATAGTGCTATTGCTGAAAATAATAATAATTATTATTAACTGTCTTTAAATCTCAATTCCTCCATGAATATTTGAATTATGTGAAGGCTGGAGAGAAGAGCAATAGATGACATAGTTGTAATTTACTGTCTAAACTGAGGAGCTTCTGAGAATGAAAGGGAGCATTATTCATAATTCCCTGGGGGCAGTAGATGCAAAGCAGGATGGCCCTGAGCAAACTGGGGTTTATGGGCACCCTAGTCATGGGGTAAGTGAAGGTTCACTTCATAGAAAGAACAATGGGGAAGAATGACTTCAGTAATTCAAGGGCAAAAGTATCTTTCCAGCATTTGTGGAGTGGCAGAGGGATGAATAATCTCAAGTGATATTCAATCAATTTAGTGGCAGCATCCAAGCAAGTGGATCCATGATCCCTCTGCCAGACACCTAAGGGCAGAATTCCGTGTGCCTCTCATGCTTCCTAAATATTCACTTTACACCTGTATTGAATTTAGCACACCTCATGGACACTGTGGTTTGTTGTTAACATGGTCTGCTTTCCTGCACACATAGTGAACTGCAGAATTTTGGAGGATAAGGACTGTGTTATATTCACCTTTGAAATAATCTATGGTTGTTTAGCCTATGACGGTTTTTGCTGAATAACTTTTGAATGGCCCCAAAGTGGGGATTACAGATTTCTTTAATAAAGAAATGTAGGCTAGAGAAAGGAGGGCAAGGTAATAACTTTAAGAATGTTGCTACAGTACGGCATGTTGCCCTTCTAGCTGTGGTCTTTATGACTCCCACCAGAGGACTGGGGTGTGGCGGGGAAGGTATGTAAATAGGAGGTGTTTGTGGATCACCAAGAGGACTGAAGAGCTTCTTAATAATGCAAATAAGGTGCATGGCACCCTAGTGAAGGCGGGACCATGCAAATAAGGTATATGGAACCCTAATATGGGGATTGGTTAGTTTTGCCATCTTGCTAGGCTTTAAATGAGCCACCCCAGAGCCACAGAGGGAGGATTTCACTACCATTAAGAAAGAACAGCCAGGAGTGCAGCACATCCTTCAGACCCAAATTTCCCTGTGCTGAAACTCCTCAACCCAGGAGACAGGGAAAGAGAGAGTCTCTCTCTGAGCTATAACACTTTGCTGAGATGATGAAAGATGGCGAGAAACAGTAGTAGAGAAATAGTAGCAGCAAAACCAGCAGAGCTGGCAGGAGACAATGCAGTGAGCTTCGCAGCCCATAGAGTGAGAAAGGTGAGTGCCTTTGGGCAGGAGTCTTACTGGCAGAGTGGGTGCCTCTGAGCACTTAGAGTTGAAAGAGCATTGTAACACTTGCCTGAGCAGGGCAGAGGACAAGGGGCCTCAGGATTGAGAGGCCAAGGGGCCAGAGATAAAGGTGTGCCTGTAAGCACTGCTGAGGAGGATGTTTGATTTAAAAACTGTATCCTAAGCACGTTCCTAAACCTGAACTGTAATGTGTTACTTCCCTAATAAACCCCACATTTGTGAGTATAGTCTGTGAGTTGTGTGTGGCCATTGCAATAAATTATTGAACCCAGCAGAGAAGTAGAGTGCTGTGGGAAGAACATTTGGTATCTTACTGAAAACAAGTTTGGAGGGTGGAGGCATGTCTGACCTTCATCTCATAGGAATCAGCCTTGGGCTGTTGAAGTTGATCTTAATCCTCTTTCCTCCCTGGGAAGTTAGAGGAGGTCAGACAACAACCCATACAATTTTTACAGCCTGTAAATGTCAAAATGAAATAAAATACATCTAGAAAGTTGATCATACATGGGATAAAATAACCTAATCAAGTTATTGATTTTTAAAATTATTCTCTGGGAGATTGTTCTGTAATCTTGTGCCCAGGGAATGCAAGTACAGTACTTAAATTGTTGGCATCCACTGGAGAGTTAGGTTTTCTTCTATTTATTTTATTATATTGTTGATGAAAATGAGGGTGAAAAGCTAGATGGTGAATACTAGTACTAAAAAATGTGAAATAAGATATTCATGTTGTTGTATAGCGACCCCTCCTTGGGTTACCAAGGCAGTATCACTATGGAAGTAGATTGCCCAACCTTCTTTCTGAGGTGTGGTTGGTGGGTTTGAACCTCCAGCCTTCTGGTTAGCAGTCAAGTGCCTTAGGCATTATGCTACCAGAGCTCCCATTATATTGTTGATGAAAATGAGGGTGAAAAGCTAGATGGTGAATACTAGTACTAAAAAAATTGGAAATAAAATATTCATGAGAAATGGAAAAAATAAAAGTCACATAGGGATCTTGGATTAGAACTTTAGGTTGGATTGTGCAGTCAGATAGGAAGACCACATGAAGCTATGTGGTCATTTTGGTAGGTGGTGACAAGAATTTAATAAAAATTTATTAAACATGCCTCACAAAACCTCTTAGTAACTAGAAATAGAAGACTACTTCTTTAATATGTAATGGAACATTAATGTAGATTCAATAGCTGACGCCATGCGCAACGATGAAATAACATGGACTTTCACATTAAAGGCCAGAATCTGAGGAGCTGGTCATCTTGGTTCTATTTTAACAATGAGGTTGAAGTTGCAGCCAGTGAAACAAAATAGTGGTAGGTGGAGAGGGGGCCAGAAAAAAAGGAGGAGTAAAATTATTATTTGCACAAGATATGATGGTCTGAAGAGAGTCTCTTGAGATTGTCTGTAAAAGAGTTATTAGATAATGGCCAGTTAGAAAATAAATATACAAATATTAAAACCTTGCCTAAATAATAAAGTTGATGAAAAAGGAGGCACTTAAAGTAAATGTGAAGTGTAGAAAATGTACCTCAGCCTCTACTTCTCATGAAGGTGTAGCATGTATATTCAAAAAATAAAACAATATGAAGAATAGTTAAAAGCAAATGACAAGGAAAAAAATGCAACTGTGTGATAAACTAAACCTTTATATTTATATTTAAGTAAGTCTTACAAATGAATAAGAAAAAGTAGAATTCCAGTTAAAAAGTGACAAGGGGCAAATAATTCTCAAGAAGAAATATAGTAAACAAGTCTATAAAAAAATATTTGGTCTCATTACCAATCATGTTGTTGTTGTTGTGTGCCATCGAGTCGGACCCGACTCATAACGACCCCTCCCTGGGTTTCTGAGGTGGTATCACTACAGAAGTAGATTGCCCAACCTTCCTTCTGAGGAGTGGCTGGAGGACATTTTACAAAATATTATCAGCATTGATAAGATGTGAAGAAACTGGCACATTCATACATTGCTGTTGAATGTAACTAGTTGTGATTTCTTTGAGAAAGTTTGACAACATGTATCAATAAGTGTATCTATATAAATACTTCTGAATTTTATATTTATATGGTGGTATAGTGCCTAAGGCATTTGACTGCTAACCAGAAGGCTGGCGGTTCAAATCCAACAGCCACTCCTTGGAATGAAGATTGGGCGATTACTTCCGTAGTGATACCTCCTTGGTAATCCAAGGAGGGGTCACTATGAGTCAAAACCGACTTGATGGTAGTGAGTTTCAGTTTTTATATAGATATTTCTGAACTTTATGTTGTTGTTGTGTGCTGTCCAGTCGGCCCCGACTCATAGCGACCCCTCCTTGGGTTTCCAAGGCAGTATCACTACAGAAGTACATTGCCCCATCTTCCTTCCCAGGAGTGCCTGGTGGGTTTGAACCGCCAGCCTTCTGGTTAGCAGTCAAGTGCCTTAGGTATTACATATATATATATATATA